>NC_058080.1:130863522-131163522 GCF_014858855.1 Bufo gargarizans | reverse complement strand
GTTACTTTCCGTTACTTCCCGTTAGTTTCCGTTACCTCCCGTTAGTTTCCGTTATCTCCCGTTACTTTCCATTACCTCCCGTTACTTTCCATTATCTTCCTTTAGCTCCGTTATATTCCGTTACCTCCGTTAGTTTCTCTTTTCTTCCGTTATATTCCGTTAGTTTCTGTTACTTTCTGTTATTTTCCGTTAGTTTCCGTTATATCCCATTAGTTTCCGTTAATTACCCTTTAGTTTCCGTTATCTTCCGCTAGTTTCCGTTATATCTCGTTACCTCCCGTTAGTTTTCATTACCTCCCGTTAGTTTCCGTTATCTCCCGTTACTTTTTGTTACCTCTCGTTACTTTCCGTTATCTTCCTTTACCTCCGTTATCTTCCGTTACCTCCGTTAGTTTCCGTTATCTCTCGTTACTTCCCGTTAGTTTCCGCTTTTTTCCGTTAGTTTCCGTTAACTCCCATTCGTTTCCGTTATTTCCCGTTATCTTCCGTTATCTCCCGTTATATCCCGTTATATCCCGTTACCTCCCGTTAGTTTCCGTTACTTCCCGTTAGTTTCCGTTATCTTCCGTTAGTTTCCGTTATATCCCGTTACCTCCCGTTTGTTTCCTTTACCTCCCGTTAGTTTCCGTTATCTCCCGTTACGAGGCCATCTGTCTGCGGGTGGTACACGGACGTCCGCAACTGTTTTATGCTGAACAATTAAGCAGGAGCGGATTGGAAACTTAAAGTGGCCCTGTAAAAAAACTAAAAGTAGACCCAATATTATAGGTGGGGCCAAGACAGGTTGGTAGGGTCAGTAGTACCTGTTGAGTATCTTCTATATAAAAATAATGTTCATAAAAAAGGGAGGATAAAAAAATATGTATAAAAATTATATGATCCTTCAGGCGGACATAATCGCCTCTAAGTTCTTTTATCGAGTATCTTAATTTGATTTGTGCAAGCAGTGAGACAAAGGGACAATTGTCTATGCAAAAATATATATGTAATTTATTATATACAATAGAAACCAAGAATATAAAATCAATACGATTGCAAAGACAAACAATGAAGCTGTAAAATAATACCTAAAGAATGCCACACCACTATCTCACCAGCACAGTACAACTTAAATTTACCTAACTTTTAACAAACAGACCAATGATGTACATACCAGGAGAAACTTAGTATCTTCTGTTTACCAAACAGGCTATAATAAAACACAGATTATGCAGTAGAAATAAATGTTATCCCTTGACTCTGTTTCCCTATGACCAATCAAAATATATGATATTAATATAACAAAATATCCAGCTCGGCAATCAGACTACGGAATATAACTTCCAAAGGGTTTAATCCTCTTTTCAAATAATGCCAGATCTTCCATTAGAAATATGCATCTTTGCTAAGAGAATAATCAGCATTATTGAGGTGCCTAACACTATATATTCCCACAGTATAGGGACTTTTGGCTATATACTGAGAGAAATATCTTTCTGACCTTTTCATGTGAACCAGACACCGTACCCTCTTCAGAGCAGGGGGTACCTGGATTAATGCTCGGGTACTCCCATTGACTACCATTGTGCTCGGCTGCTCGGTAAAGCACCCGAGCATCCTGAGGTGTTCTACTCGAGCAACCGAGCACTTTGGTGCTCGATCAACACTACCAATTATCCCTATTCCCTTAATAAATTTACTTCTTTATTTTACTATTCTTAAAGTAGCGTGTGTAGTCTCTCCCTGATATGGTGTATTTGTTAATTTGTAAGCAATTTGCCATTTGTTAGCAAATACATTACATGGCGATGTGAAAAGGATTCTCAGCAATACAGCTGGACACGATGATAAAATTACTCTATCATTGATGAGTGTTGATACTGAACTGGCTGTTGTTGTTTGAAATATATATATATATATATATATATATATATATAAAAATACGAAAAAAGGCGGCACTGACTGCAAAAATGGAAAAAATGGGTGCACGTTCCAGGGGAATCGACCTCTTACCCCAATCAATGAATCCAGAAAAAGGACGGCACTCCGGTCTTGAAGAAGTAAAATTAGTTTTTAATCAACCTTGCGGTACAACGTTTCGGCTCCAATACTGGTGCTTGAGAAAGGCTCAGTATTGGAGCCGAAACGTTGTACCGCAAGGTTGATTAAAAACGAATTTTACTTCTTCAAGACCGGAGTGCCGTCCTTTTTCTGGATTTATATATATATATATATATATATATATGTAGTGGTAAGGTGCAGGATACCGTAAGGGCTGTTTCACACGAGCGGATGCCGTGCGTGACATCCAGTTCATGGAGATGTTCTCCCGAGTGGGGCTCCCTAAAGAGGTGTTGACTGACCATGGGACCCCGTTCATGTCCAAGGTCATGAGGGAGCTATGAAAATTGTTCAGCATAAAACAGTTGCGGACGTCCGTGTACCACCCGCAGACAGATGGCCTCGTAGAAAGGTTCAATCAAACTCTAAAAAAATATGTTAAAACGAGTGGTACCTAAGGATGGGAAGGATTGGGATCTTCTGTTTCCCTATCTTATGCTTGCGGTGCGAGAAGTGCCCCAGGCGTCGACGGGGTTCTCACCCTTCGAACTGTTGTATGGTCGGCATCTGCAAGGTCTGCTGGACATAGCCAAAGAGGCGTGGGGACAACAACCTATCCAACTATAAAAGCCTGATTGAGTATGTCACCCAGATGCAGGAACGGATGGAGACAGTGCTGCCACTAGTAAGGGAACATATGGAAGCCGCCCAGCGAGCCCAAGGGGGGGTATATAATCGCCAGGCTCGGGTGCGGAACTTTAACCCTGGAGACCGAGTTCTGGTATTGGTCCCTACAGTCTACAGTAAATTCTTGGCTAGGTGGCAGGGTCCATAAGAAATACTTGAGAAAATGGGAACGGTGACTTACAAGGTACACCAGCTCGGACGGAGGAAGCCGGAGCAGGTGTACCATGTGAATTTGTTAAAGCCCTGGCGAGATAGGGAGACCAGTGGGGACGGCCGTCCTTGGCCGGGGTTTTTAGGGTTAGAGTGTCCAGTTCCCCGGTCTAACCCGGGGGAAGCTTTTGCCATGATAAAGGTTGCTAACAATCTGTCCTCAAAAACAGGCTCAAGAGGTCAAGGAGTTCGTTAGTAGGAATATGGATGTGTTCTTTGACATCCTGGGACGCACCTCTGTCATCCGCCATGACATTGTCACGGAACCTTGGGTCAGTGTCCGATTAGCCGACAAGCCATTTCGGAAGAGGTGCAATGGATGTTACAATTAGATGTCATCGAGGAGTCGAAAAGCGAGTGGGCTAGTCCAATAGTCTTGGTGCCCAAGCCGGACAGGACCCTACGCTTCTGTAATGACTTCCGCAGACTAAATGAAGTCTCCAAATTTGACGCGTACCCTATGCCCAGTGTGGATGAGATGATTGAGAGACTAGGACAAGCCCGGTATTTTTCTGTGCTAGACCTCACCTAAGGGTACTGGCAGGTACCCTTAATGGAGTCTGCCAAAGAAAAAAACGGCTTTTGTTACACCACAAGGCCTGTATCAGTGTAAGGTATTACCCTTTGGTCTGCATGGAGCCCCCGCCACTTTCCAAAGGTTAATGGATATTGTGGTGCGGCCTCATCGTCAGTAGGCCCCGGCCTACTTGGACGATATCCTCGTCCACAGTAATGACTGGGAGAGTCATTTACCTAAGGTGCAGGCTGTAGTGGACTCCCTTAGGAAGGCAGGCTTAACCGCAAATCTGAAAAAATGCGCAGTAGGGTTAGAGGTGGCCAAGTACCTGGGATATGTTATTGGTCACTGAGTTATAAAACCTCAGATACACAAAGTTGAGGCAATCAGAAATTGGCCCCGGCCAGTCACTACTCGGCAGGTAAAATCATTCCTGGGAATTGTGGGATATTACATGATGTTTGTGCCCCACTTTGCCACTATAGCTACGCCACTGACAGGGTTATTAAAGGGGGCGTAAGTCAGGGACGGTCCGCTGGAATGAGCAGACGGAAAGGCTTTCTCCTTCTCAAAGTCGACCTTGTGTGGGTCCCCGGTTTTGGTAACCCCTGATTTCAAGAAGGAGTTCCTAGTTCAGACCGACGCCTCTGAGGTTGGCCTTGGGGCTGTACTGTCTTAGGAAGTTAACAGGGAGGAGCATCCCGTTGTCTTTCTCAGCCGCAAACTCACCCCAGCCGAGATCAAGTATAGTATAGTGGAGAGAGAGTGCCTCGCCATCAAATGGGCACTCGAGGCTCTCCGTTACTATCTGTTGGGCAGAAGCTTCCGCCTGGTGACTGCTCACTCCCCTCTCAAGTGGATGAGCCAGGCCAAAGAAAGGAATGGCCGAGTCACCAAGTGGTTTCTGTCTCTACAGAATTACAAATTTATGGTGGAGCACAAAGCAGGCCGATTACTGAGGAATGCGGACGCCCTCTCCCGAGTACACTGTTTTTTGTGTGTCCACCCCCTCAGGGTTGAACAAAGGGGGGTATGTGGTAAGGTGCAGGGTACCGTAATGGATGGCAGATACATGTTACAGAGGTGCCTGTCCTCGGTGAGGTAAGAGCCGGGTTTTGTGTGTTAACAGCAGAAGCTGTTGACACCTTTAATACTTAGTATGGCCGCAAAGCCAATCTGGGCCAGATTTTACTCAGAGTAGGTAAAGAGTTGGGCGGGAGCCTACTCCCCATGTTCCAGAACCAGGTTTTGGAGCTGGGATTTAAATTCCCAGGCAGCAACCTCAGCTGGGAGGAGGAAGGAAAATCACTGTGAGTCTGGGTGGTTTTTGCAGTCTGTGGAGCTGAGGCCTGGACCCCGACACAGGCGTACAGAGTGCACAGCATCCTGTGGGATCAGCCAGGACAGGACTGATTCCAGTAAAGGAGCCAGGTGAAGCTCTCTATTATTTTGTGTGTGAACTAACACCAAGTGACTGTTCTGTTTTTCTGTTCGAGCAAGTGTGAAATAAACGCTCTTTTGTTTCATTACCTGGACTCCATTTTGCCTCTATACTGCACCCGCACCCCTGTCTACCGGAGTAAATCCCCACAATATATACACAGTAAGAGGCATGCAAATGTTTGGGCACCCCTGTTCAAAATTACTGTTAGTGCTTTAACTTAAGTTAAGTTAACGATGACACATTCCGTTTGTACTGTATTTGTTTATTGGAAATTTTAGAACCAAATAGTAAGAACAGGTGACAGAAATGATAGGTCGGTAAGCAGGAGCGGATTGGGAACTTAAAGTGGCCCTGTAAAAAAACTAAAAGTAGACCCAATATTATAGGTGGGTCCAAACTGACAGAAGGTGGGACAACACAAGTAGATGGGGCCAAGACAGGTTGGTAGGGTCAGTAGTACCTGTCGAGTATCTTCTATATAAAAAGAATATTCATATAAAAGGGAGGATAAAAAAATATGTATAAAAATTATATGATCCTTCAGGCGGACATAATCGCCTCTAAGTTCTTTTATCGAGTATCTTAATTTGATTTGTGCAAGCAGTGAGACAAAGGGACAATTGTCTATGCAAAAATATATATGTAATTTATTATATACAATAGAAACCAAGAATATAAAATCAATACGATTGCAAAGACAAACAATGAAGCTGTAAAATAATACCCAAAGAATGCCACACCACTATATCACCAGCACAGTACAACTTAAATTTACCTAACTTTTAACAAACAGACCAATGATGTACATACCAGGAGAAACTTAGTATCTTCTGTTTACCAAACAGGCTATAATAAAACACAGATTATGCAGTAGAAATAAATGTTATCCCTTGACTCTGTTTCCCTATGACCAATCAAAATATATGATATTAATATAACAAAATATCCAGCTCGGCAATCAGACTACGGAATATAACTTCCAAAGGGTTTAATCCTCTTTTCAAATAATGCCAGATCTTCCATTAGAAACATGCATCTTTGCTAAGAGAATAATCAGCATTATAGAGGTGCCTAACACTATATATTCCCACAGTATAGGGACTTTTGGCTATATACTGAGAGAAATATCTTATTAATATCACGAGCAATAAGTACAGTATACGTTTCTGGGTCAGATGTAGACAGAACTTTCCTAGTAGTCAAAAAAATGATCCAAGTTTCTTTTGGTATATCTTTCTTGTGTTCAGTTTCCTTTGTGAGTTTTTCTTTTGGTTTGTGAGCTCCCTTTGATGCTCTGCACACGAGTAATTATTCCCCACCTTATCTAAGAATCATTCCCTTCTGGATTTCCAATCAGGTAAGGTGGGTGTATTCGTATGCTAATAACACAGTGATGTCATATTAACCCTTGACATGGTATAAAACAAATGGTAAAATAATATAATATTCTCCATCTGCCTCCAGATGGCACTGTTGTAACATCAGACATTTACTACATATTATACCTGACCTTTGAAACATCAATGAGGAGGGATACTTCTTTGACACTTTGAAGTAATCTTTTCCAGACTTAGTGGAGCCAATATGATGGTTCCCATACCATCTTTTTTATGGCCAGATAAGAAATACAATGGGATTACACTCACACTGTGGGATTGTATATCTTAGGCCTCTTTCACACTTGCGTTGTCCGGATCCGGCGTGTACTCCACTTGCCGGAATTACACGCCGGATCCGGAAAAACGCAAGTGTACTGAAAGCATTTGAAGACGGATCCGTCTTCAAAATGCTTTCAGTGTTACTATGGCACCCAGGACGCTATTAAAGTCCTGGTTCCCATAGTAGTAGTGGGGAGCGGGGGAGCAGCATACTTACCATCCGTGCGGCTCCCGGGGCGCTCCATAATGACGTCAGAGCGCCCCATGCGCATGGATCATGTGATCCATGCGATCACGTCATCCATGCGCCTGGGGCGCCCTGACGTCATTCTGGAGCGCCCCGGGAGCCGCACGGATGGTAAATATGCTGCTCCCCGCTCCCCACTACACTTTACCATGGCTGCCAGGACTTTAGCGTCCCGGGAGCCATGGTAACCATTGAGAAAAAGCTAAACGTCGCATCCGGCAATGCGCCGAAACGACGTTTAGCTTAAGGCCGGATCCGGATCAATGCCTTTCAATGGGCATTCATTCCGGATCCGGCCTTGCGGCAAGTGTTCCGGATTTTTGGCCGGAGCAAAAAGCGCAGCATGCTGCGCTATTTGCTGCGGCCAAAAAACGTTCCGTTCCGGAACTGAAGACATCCTGATGCATCCTGAAGGACGGACTGTCCATTCAGAATGCATTAGGATAATCCTGATCAGTATTCTTCCGGCATAGAGCCCCGACGACGGAACTCTATGCCGGAAGACTATAACGCAGGTGTGAAAGAGCCCTAACTGTCCAAACTATTGACTAACGACGCCTGGAATAACATTAGCTTTGCTGAGAAACTTCCAACAGCAGAAAACCTTAGTGCTTTCTATACCTCCTAAGACTATAAACACTTAGTGAGATACACACGGCATAAAGTATACCTTAATATGTGTCTTAAGGAGATAAATTCTTATCTTGTCATCGCTCAGCCATGAAATAAACATTGTTCCCTTCAGACAGACATGTTTGGAGAAGCCAGTATACTCCCCATAGATAAACCAATATCTTTTTACAATAACTTTTAAAATAGAATGTCTTTAATATTCACCATAACTGTTATACATAACTGTTATACAAACTGAACTTGCCATGAACTCATTTTGGCCTCTTCAGCCACATAACAGAACTTTGGATCAAGCTGATTTCCTCTTAAAGGCAATAAGAATTCATTTTGGTTATAATATCATTACATAATACTGTACACTCATGAAAATGCACAACATACCATAGTGCCGAATACCATCCAACAGAACCAATTACCACAGTGTAGTACAAAATATAATGGGTAAAAGTTAAGAGGGGGAATGGGACAGGATCCGCTGTAGTCTGGACAGGTGGGCCACAGTCAAGAATGAGAGGTCCTATGTAGGGGGGTAATGTAACATATCTCATTTTGCACATAATGCCATGACATGTTTGACTTGATAATGAGCTTATCTATCAGTCTAACATCTATTATTTTTTTACAGCATGTGCAGCCTATGGGAACACTCTCTTTACACTGGAATACCCCTTTAATCTTTCGGTCATGGACAGGACAATGGTTACAAGCAAATTGCAATGGCTAAAGAAGAAAAAAAAATCAAGATGTTGGAATAGCTAAACCACATTCCACACCACAACTCCATTGCGATTCTGTGAATGAAGAAATGCCACTGATATCAATGACCTGAAGCAATGTTGTAAAGAAGAGTGGACCACAATCATGTGCTCCTGATATACTCCTACAGCAAACATAGGTGAGTCCACATGTTAATAAACTATAGGTCACCCTTATTCTTTTTGAGCAGAGCGGATTCCTTCACTGAGGCCATGGCTGATGTGATGTCCTTTCTTAAGTTGAACATACAAATAAAATGATTCGCATGAGTGCCACCATATGTGGCCCTGCACATGTAGTAGTGACACTTATTGGTGATTAACAATGCCTTCACATTTGCTGCTGAAATTTCTGAGACTGAAAATCAACTCCGCTTATCTGAATGGGGCATGCAGAAGCCCATGTGCTTCTCACCAAAACAAATCCAGATGAATGGAAATGATTTTCTGCATAGTGTCAAGGCACCCTTAGGGCTCATGCACACGACCGTATGTATTTTGCTGTCTGCAAAAAACGGATTAAAAAAGATATGGATGACGTCTGTGTGCATTCCATATTTTGCGGAATGGAACAGCTAGCCCCTAATAGAACAGTCATATCCTTGTCCGTAATGCAGACAATAATAGGACATGTTCTACTTTTTTTGCGGAACGGACATATGGAAATGGAATGCATACAGAGTCTTTACCGTTTTTTTTAGGTGAATAATTCTGCATACGGACCTGTAAAAAAAAATGGAACAGAAACGGGAAAAAAAATAAGTTTGTGTGCATGAGCTCTTAGGTTAGGTTTTCATGCTGCAGCTTTCATGTGTTTTGCATTTGGTTCTCAAAATCCTTAACTGATTCGCTCCACCTTAGGGTTCATTCAGATGGCTGTATGTTGTCTGCAAAAATGCGGAAGCTTTTTTTTGCTGATAGTTCAGCATGTCCGCAGAAAAAAACTGATTGCATTCCACATTTTTGCAGACCCATAGACTTCAATGGGGCCACATCCTGATTTTCACTGACAAGTATAGGACATGTCCACGTACCTAGACTGAGTGACACCTGAAAACCCTATAATAGGGAGAGGACACGACCACCGGCTCCCTGCACTAAATACAGAGGGAGTCAGGATCACCTAGAACTAAGCCAACAGGAAAACACAAATAAAGGGATAAACTTATCTGAGAAACCAGCAATAGCAAATTTCTAGCACTGAGCACAATCCAGGAAGTACAACCACACCAGATCACCAACATTCAGGTCCGCACCAGGCACACGTCTCTTATCCACCACAGGCTTATATCTCTCACTCATGCTCTTTAGATTATCCTGAATCTTTTGCCAAATAGATGACAAAGACGAGGAGAATCTCTCCTCATCGGGTAAACCAGAAGACCCCTCTCCAGAGAATGTCCCAAACTGCGGATGAAACCCATATGCACCAAAAAATAGTGACTTATCAGAGGACTCCTGACGACGGTTATTTAAAGCATGGGACAAAAAAGAACACCAATCCTCCTGATTCTCCGCCACAAAACAGCGCAGATATGTCTCCAGATTCTGATTGACGCGCTCTGTCTGGCCATTCGACTGCGGGTGGAAAGCAGAAGAGAATGACAACCGAACCCCCAAGCGAGAACAGAAAGCCTTCCAGAATCTGGAAACAAACTGCGTGCCCCTATCAGAGACTATGTCTGAAGAAATACCATGCAATTTGACAATGTGATCAATAAATGCCTGCGCCAGCGTTTTAGCATTGGGCAACCCAGGAAAAGGAATGAAATGTGCCATTTTGCTAAAACGGTCCACCACCACCAGAATCACAGTCTTCCCCGAGGAACGAGGCAGGTCCGTAATGAAGTCCATGGACAGATGTGTCCAAGGACGGGAAGGAATGGGTAACGGGAGGAGAGGACCTGATGGCCGTGAATGAGGGACTTTAGCACAAGCGCAGGTCTCGCAGGCTGCTACAAAACCCTCAACCGACTTACGAAGTGCCGGCCACCAGAATCTCCGAGCAATGAGATCCACTGTGGCTCTACCCTACGGGTGCCCAGCAAGGACAGTATCGTGGTGCTCCTTAAAAACCTTGTGTCGCAAAGCGAGAGGCACAAACAACCTCCCAGGAGGACAAAGATCAGGAGCCTCTGCCTGGGCTGCCTGAACCTTTGCCTCCAATTCAGGATAAAGAGCAGAGACCACCACCCCTTCAGCCAAAATTGGATCCGGGTCTTCAAAGTTCCCCCCTCCCGGAAAACAACGTGACAGGGCATCCGCCTTCACATTCTTAACCCCAAGGCGGAACGTGACAACAAAATTAAACCTTGAAAAGAACAAAGACTATCTGGCCTGTCTCGGGTTCAGACGCTTGGCTGACTCCAAGTAGGCCAGATTCTTATGGTCGGTAAACACGTTAATAGGGTGTCTGGCTCCCTCTAGCTAATGGCGCCATTCCTCAAAAGCTAACTTGATGGCCAACAACTCCCTATCTCCCACATCGTAATTTATCTCTGCGGAGGAGAGTTTCTTCGAGAAAAAGGCACACGGACGCCATTTGGCAGGAGAGGGACCCTGAGACAAGACTGCACCCACACCCACCTCAGAAGCATCCACCTCAACAATGAAGGGCAGAGAAACATCAGGTTGTACCAAGATGGGAGCGGAAGCAAAACTCTCTTTGATACTAGAAAAGGCCTTATGTGCCTCTACCGACCAGGAGGAAAAATCTACCCCCTTTCTAGTCATATCAGTGAGTGGCTTAACAACAGAGGAATAATTCAAAATGAACTTCCTGTAATTATTGGCAAAACCCAAAAAGCGCATCAGCTCCTTCTGATTCTCAGGAAGCTCCCAATCAAGCACAGCGCGGACCTTCTCGGGGTCCATGCAGGGGCGTAGCTAGAAATGCATGGGCCCCATAGCGCAAAAAATTTTTGGACCCCCCCACATATCTATCAGGCCTCCCACCTCCCACCTTTCAGAGCTCCCACCCAAACACCCATCATAGTTCTCCCACCACTCAATGGGGATGGAGCAGCGGTCCAGCGAAATAGCGACAGGACGGATCCGACAGGCTGAACAGCCTGCCAGATCCGTCCTGCCACAAGTGTAAAAGTTCCCTTAGTCTGTCATATAAGGAAGGGGGGAAAGAAACCCCAGAACTAGAGTGTGCCCCCCAAAAGAAGGAAGGGGCGCCCACCCTATCACTGCTGGCATCTCTTTTTAACTTCAGATCAACAGACTCTCGTATCTTCACAGCACATCTCGTATCTTCACAGCATATGCTGATGAGCAGCACCTGAAACTACTGATACTGGAAGCCTGTGCTAGCATTTCTCCTGCGGTGTTGCTATCAGTGTGTGAAGAGTGGGAGAAGAGGGTTGCATTGACAATCCAACACAATGGGCAGCACATTGAACACATTTTATAAGTGCTCAGAAACTTGTAAATAACTCATGAAAGAATAAAGTTACGTTAAAACAAAGCACACCATTGTTTTTCTTGTAAAATTCCCAATAAGTTTGATGTGTCACATGGCAGACTTCATAATGGCTGCCATGGTCACCACCCATCTTGAAAAGTTTCCCCCCCACATATACTAATGTACCACAAACAGGAAGTTAATATCACCAACCATTCCATTTTATTAAGGTGTATCCATATAAATGGCCCACCCTGTATAATTTTATTTTATTTGTTAGTTAGTGATAGTTCTATTGAGTTTAATATTATTTGTTTGTTAAATTAATGGTTTTAATGTAGATTAAAGAGTTATTGTCCAGTGTTATTTTTTTGTATTACTATAGTGTATGTTGTCGCCTCATTGTTGGCCCTTTTAATGTTTATGTACATGTTATTGATACATAATCATATTGCTATGTGCGCATATTTACCCTCCTGGAGGGGGCTGGTGATCAACTCCTCTTCCTCCGAGTCCTGAGATGGGGTGGTGCTGGAGGGTAAAGCACTTTCCACCTCCTTCACTTCTCCCACATCTGGTGGGGGTGGCTTAATAGGCTGGGATGGTCCGGCCTCCTCCTCCTCTTCCACCTCTTCCTCCACAACCTCCACGGCCTCAGACGATCGCCTTCTCCGAATGGAGGGAATAGGAACTTCTGTGATCACAGAATGTTCAGATTTTAGATACACAACTCCAAAATCTTAAGAACATTAGATATAAAGAAATTCCAATATGGCAGGATCTATATATAATTGCAGTGGCTGCCAACTTTATGACGCATAACTCAATAAAAAATTTATAAAAGACATCCCCTCCACAGTGTCTTGATTAAACAATAGGGCGAGAGGAGACCCATGAGATGGGATTCTCTCCTGAGTATATCATAGGATGATCTACTTCTCATGTAAATGTGTGGGAATGGCCTAGTCAAAGCCCAGATCTAAATCCAATAGAAAATCTGTGGTCAGACTTAAAGATTGCTGTTTACAAGCGCAACCATCAAATTGGAAGGAGCAGAATCAGTATTTCAAGGAGGAATGGGCAAAAACCCCAGTGGTAAGATGTGGGAAGCTCATAGAGACTTATCCAAAGCGACTTGAAGCTGTGATTGATGCAAAAGGTGGCTCTACAAAGTATTGACTTTAGGGGGGTGAATAGTTATGCACATTGACCTTTTCTATAATTTTGTCCTATTAGTTGAATGCTTTACAATTAACCAATTTAAAAGAAGGTCTAAGTTGTGGGCATGTTCTACATATTACATGATAAAAATCCTCAAACAATCCATGTTAATTCCAGGGGGTGAGGCAACAAAAAAAAGAACGACGTCAAGGGGGTGAATACTTTTGCTTAGCACTGTATACATTACAGAGTGTTGGCAAAACATCCAAAAGTTATTTACGCATGTACCTGGGCATTTTTCATCCCGGATTCTATTTATAAACCGGGGCTGTCTTCTCTTCATGTCTGACCATTTTTTTATAATGGCCAGACGGCGGTGTTTTACACCCGTTTTGCGCCACATTTCATAGGCCAGCTCCCGCACAATTCTCTGTTTCTTGGCATGGGATCTGGTGCGGTCATAACCCCGCCCCAACATCCGGTGCAAGAGAAAAATGCAAGCATATAATGGCAATTTTTAACAATAATAGTATTGAAAATAATTTACTCAAGTAAACTGCAAAAAGTATTTAATGCTTTGAGTTGGAAATATTAGATTTAGGATGCCTGCACACAGGCGTGTTTTTTCAAAACTACGGACTGTACAAACCCGTCCTGCACAGTGGACAAGCGCACGGCGTCATTGGTTGCTATGACGACGTGCGCTTCCGGCCACCACCGCTGTACTGTGCTACACTTGTATAATCTATACAAGTGTATTAATGTAAAGCGGTGGCGGCAAGAAGCGGACGGCATCATAGCGAGCCAGCAACCAATGATGCAATGCATTCGTCCGTAGTTCTGAAAAAACACGCCCGTGTGCATGCGGCCTTACTGTTACGGTTAGAAGACGGGATTGTATTACGACTGTAAGTGGGTGGGGTCTGAGCTATCAGAAATTGTCCAGCTAAGCAGAGATGTACCTGTCTAGTGAAGTGACGGTACGATATAGGGTGTACAGCTGGTTCGCCTCCCCGGGATGCACCCTGGGTAACTCTAAATGAACCAGCAAAAACTGGTGGTCTGACAAAGAAAGCTTCTCCTGAGTCCTGACCAACAGGACACTAATTATAATCCATAGACTCTGTGTGTGCGGTATATAGTGTGTGTCTGTGTGTGTGCGGTATATAGTGTGTGCGTGCGGTATATAGTGTGTGTCTGTGTGTGTGCGGTATATAGTGTGTGTGTGCGGTATATAGTGTGTGTGTGCGGTATATAGTGTGTGTGTGCAATATATAGTGTGTGTGTGCGGTATATAGTGTGTGTGCGGTATATAGTGTGTGTCTGTGTGTGTGCGGTATATAGTGTGTGTGTGCGGTATATAGTGTGTGTGTGCGGTATATAGTGTGTGTGTGCGGTATATAGTGTGTGTCTGTGTGTGTGCGGTATATAGTGTGTGTGTGCGGTATATAGTGTGTGTCTGTGTGCGGTATATAGTGTGTGTGTGCGGTATATAGTGTGTGTGTGTGTGTGTGTGTGCGGTATATAGTGTGTGTGAGCGGTATATAGTGTGTGGCATGACAATGGATGTGCAATGTGCATGTTGAATATATTTCTCTGCTTTCCATACAAATATGCACCTTAGAAAAATTTGATTCGCTGTAGTTCGCACTGGCGATTTTTTTATAACACTCTTTATGCATATAAAGCGATTGTTCGGACATGCAGGTGAAATGTAATCAAATGCACTACTTTAATGTAAGATTACTTACAGTCACCAGGAGTTCTTCCTCTTGGTCGTTGAACTTTGTTCCAACCATCGCATCCATCTAATTGCTAGCGGTGCAAACCAGTTGCTGTACGCCACGCCTTCCTAGCGCATGTGCTCTTGTGATTAATTCCGAAATTTCACCGACAAAAAAAAGAATGCTTGTCGTTCACAAATTCGCTTAATACTTCGGGTAGGTCAGTGTCCATATTGTGGGACTATGTGTGAGCATCTACTAAGTATTTTGTGGCTGCAAAAATGACATGGAGGTTTTTCATATTCGCCTGCCATTAAAATGAATGGGACCCGCCGCGAAACCGCGGTTTGCGAACATTTGAGCGAGTTCGCAAACTGTCCCATCAGATGTTCGTCCATCACTAGACAGGACTATATAAGAGTTAAGTTAAAGAAAAACGGAAATCATGCAGTCACCTTTATAAAGTTGCTTTATAGACAAACATTTACTATTAACCCATGTGAAGGATTTCTACTGAGAATACGGAATAAGATTTTGTAAATGCTACATATGCACTTTTTAGCTATATAGCCTTCTGACTGTGTGGATGCAGGGCCTGCGCTTAATATGTGTACAATATATGTGACCCTCTATAAAAATAAATATGGGATCAGCCAAGCAGTAAGTCGTATCCAGGGTGCAGTGACATCAGACTGTTCTGCGGATACTATATCTCCTTATGGAGAGCACCAAATCAGTGTGAGGAGTCTTATAAGCCAGCCAATGTTCCTCTGAAATTTTGTGAGCAAAGGAGCTCTTAGCAAGGTGTGCAACTGATGCCACCAGATGTAAGGCAGCTATCCTGTAAGTCAATGTTTCACCTTTTGAACAGGCCTTGAGACATGACTTGGAGAATAATTAAGCCAGCACCTCATCTGCAGACAACTGTTTCGGGGTGATTTCCCCTCATCAGTGCAGAGAATACTGTCTCAACTGGGTTAAAGGCCAAGGTCAGGATTCGGGGGATACTATATCTCTTCTAATTAGCGTGAGGAGTTGGCCTCTCACGCAGGTAAGCCAGTACTCCCTGCTCTACACTGATGAGGGGCAATCACCCTGAAACAGCTGTCTGCAGATGAGATGCTGGCTTGCTAATAGCTCATTTGCATACCTTCATCGCAGACTGTTGCCATGATGTCACGTTCCAAACGTTCCATGGAACGAGTCCATAGCAACAGACCATAACAGCCCACCGAATAGTGAGTGCACATTACGTGGTCAGTGTAGATTTACTGCTAGTAGCTGACGATTATTGAGAATTTTCAATAAATTCAGTTGAAGACACAACTTTCCAATGTCTAAGTCAACGAAACCGAGAAGGTCGTTGAGACTTCTGAGAAGTAAGTGTAAAACGAACACCAACCTCCCTGACAACAACTCATCTTCACTCTTATCATCCCCATGTTATCCTATTATTTTAGCCTGTTGTCCATATAATGGCCACCAATAGACGTCTGAGAAAATTCAGAAATTACTTCCTTTGTCACAAATGTTTCCATTTTTCTTGGTTGAGAATAAGAGGAAAAGATGCTTGGAGGACTTGGAGAATTTGGAGCCTCCTACAGATCATCGACCTCCTACTAAGTAAGATACTAATTAAGGTTCCTGTTTCTATTAATTGTTTTTTTGTATTTTTTTTATGGGACTTTATTTTAGATGTTAAGCTTATTGCAAATGGAAAGGACAATAAGGGTATGTCCACACGAGGTGGAAAATACAACAGAAAAGTCCCTGAGAGCATTAACTGATACTGCAGATTAGAAATCCACCGGTCCGTTCACATTGAAATCTACAGCTCTGTCACTATGTCACTTTATGCTGCAGATCTCCACAGATTTCACCCTTTGCAATAAAGAGGCTGAAATCCACAGCCATTTCCACTGCAAAAACACATATAATACATGTGATTTTTGCTCTGGGGCCACAGTGAACTTTTCTTCTGTATTTTCCATCCTGTTTGGACGTACCCTAAATGATAAAATATAAAACAGACTCCAGCTAAAAAACAGCTCCCGCTAATGTTTGAGTTCCTCACCTGCCCATTGTAAAAGTTTTTGTTTGCCGTCTTCATAAGTATAATCCAAATGGAGGTTTCTATATTGTACTGGTGAGATAATCCAAATGGAGGTTTCTATATTGTACTGGTGAGATAATCCAAATGGAGGTTACTATTTTGTACTGGTGAGATAATCCAAATGGAGGTTTCTATATTGTACTGGTGAGATAATCCAAATGGAGGTTTCTTTATTGTACTGGTGAGATAATCCAAATGGAGTTTTTTTTATTGTACTGGTGAGTAGTTATCTACATGATAATAGCCAGATCTGGGATAGCACATGTCAGGCTCCAACTTGCTGCCCCATCTTCAGTCATTTCCCTCTCCAGCCTAGATGTCAGTTGGCAGAGGCACCTGCACTGTCATGAGCCAACCTAGCACTGCTTGTGTATGGAAGAATAAAATAATATGTCAAAAGAAAAAGGCTTATTATTGGACCAAACAAAGCATGTTTTATTTATTTATTTATTTATAAATTTCAAGCCCTTTTATCATTGTTTTCCTTAGTAAAGTCAAATGGATTCTGGAGGTTCCAAATAATAGTAGGGGTTAGGAAAGTTCAAAGGTAACTCATGGATGTTTTTTAATAACCACCATATTTTACCATCCCTTCACAGACTAGAATTCATGGCCTACCTTGGGCTGATGCCTACAACAATGGCAGAACAGCCATCAGATGATAAGGAGCCAGTGACTACAGAGAAGGAGCCAGAGACTCCTGGAAATGAGTAAGTAAAAAAAATATGTTCTAATGGTTGTTTTTGGCATTTTCATCCTTACAAATGTGTATAAAACATCGGTATTATTCAAATTTAGACCCAAAAACCCAGAAGCAAAGAAGACCCCAGATAGAATGGAGGCAGCAATGGCCTTTGTGGTAACAGGACAAAATAATGCCAAAGTGAACCCACCAGAAGCTAAGAGAAGAGCCGCCAAGAAAATGTCACCATACTCTGTGTGGGAAGAGCATAATTATGTGAAAGGGAGGACGTAACAACACAACGTAGATGATACAGGGTAATGATGATGTCTGATAGTGAAAGTCGGTGGCAGGGGGCATGTTGTCTTATCCCTCACCTCCAATGATATCTGGGGCTTATGTTTAAACCATAATTGTTTTATGGACAGGGGAGTTATCTAGGTTTTATTTTCTAGATGGAGATACTGAAACCCAGTAACATCAGGGGTCGGAGATAGCACCAAGCTGTATACAGCTTTCTCATCAGCATTATTGCGCCATTGTTTATTTATTTCATGTTTAATAAAGTTTGTTTTGGCTCACTTTTGTGAAGTTGTGTCTCTTCTGTATCTTAAACTAAAAAATATCATCTAGTGCTAAATAGAAAAAAAACATTAGGCCTCCTTCAGAGTGTGTCCTATGTGCGGGATTAGATACTGGTGTTACATCTCGAGTAAGGGTAGTTACACCAGCCTAAAGAAGGTCTAATTTCTTTTTAGCTTTTCACCCCTCGTTTGATATATAATGAGACACCATACTGAAATTAGTGTGAAACCTAAAGGGGGGAGTGACACAGAAAGTGGAGAAGGGGGGAGAGATAGAAGGGTTATGTATGTCCATGAAGCTGGTGATTCTGTGACCAAACGGTACCTCCACAGCTAAAAGCTACTTCTATAACGTACTTACTATCTGAATTCAGCTGCATTAAGGGGGAAAAAAATGGTCACAACTGACCTATCTCGCCCCACAGATTTCTCCCATATAGAGATCCAGATGTCCGCCAGGGTGACTGCCAAGAAGGAGTTGGAGATGTACCTGTCCCGGGATCATACATAAACATACATTGATTGGGTTTTTGAAGCTAAAACCAAGAAAGGATTACCCCAAACTGTTGCACCCCATGGTCTCACTGGAGTACTGTACTTCTTTATTGGAGTGTATTATATCTATAAAGGATAAAGGATAATTTTGACCATGATTATGTTTTATCCAATAAGGTCATCCGTTTTGTCTTCTGTCAGCCATCCAAAGTGCGGCAAATGGTGATAAAATACAGGCCTTTGGATAAGAGATCATGACATGACATCATTTCCCAATGACATCACGGGGTAAAGGTACACCAGCAGCTTGCATATGGTTGTGGGATTTCTGAAGTTTGCATCAGTTGGTGAAATAAAGTTGAGCTTGGTAAATCTCATTGAATAAACCAGTATTAGCGGCTCACCAACCACAAGCTATGGACAAAGATGAAGGCAGATGCACTGACTAGGCTCCAGGCACCTATGGGCTATATAAGCACAATACATAAACAAGATAGGTGTCAGCTCTTTAGACATACAATAGTCTGTAAAACATTAGGTAATGTACTTAGACAATAAATGTAATAGATTCCTCCATAACATAAAACGATAAACACCAAATGCAAAATAAAACAAATGAAAACACCAAATAATAAGTTAATAAAAGTGTAAAACATGTAGATTGTCCACAATAAATAAAGCAGTATCCAACACTACGGTGCTAATGATCTGCTGCAAATGTTGTCCTCTGGATAGTCCTATTAATTACCTTAATTACATTCAGTCAGATGTTGTATCCCGATAGTTTCCACGTGGATTGTAAAAATATACCAGTTCCAATCTCATGTTAGAACATGAGCTGTAATTATTCAGATGCCAAATTGGCTGATAGCGGATATAATAGTGTTAGGACAGTGTATTGTTACTTACTGTACCCACACAGTATTCTTCTGGTCCCAGCATTAGTTCTGAGCATGTGCTGTGTCAACACTTGACCAGAATGCAAAGGAAACTACACTCAGATGTATCACGGTCAAACTAACATAGTAAGTAACAGGGAAATTATGGATTTTATATAACTGAAACAAAAGTGCATAATTTTTCATTGCAATATATTATTTCATAATTGAATTTTTTTTGTGTGAAAATGCACATAGTACTATATCAGGAAGAAGATTGAGAACTGAACACAAAGTAGCACAGAACATCAGAAGGTACTGCACCTAAATACATAAAACCACATGAGCCATAACACTGTCAGGGTGCTGCCACGCTTCATGGCAGTAGAGCGTTTCGGATGCAGCCCAAAAAAAAAAAAAAAAAAAAAAAAAAAAAAAGAACAACATATCCGCAAACGTAAACAACATTAATTGAAACATTGAGTCACCGTGAAAATGCAGTGCAATCTGCAGGCATCATGTTATAGGGCAAGATCATATATGGTTTATGGGAAAAGATTCAGTAAAACCTGTAAATTATACATTTATATCTCTGCTCTTTTCATGCATCAGCCATGTGGGCGGTCCTATTTAGTGATTGACAGCCTTCCCTATATGTTTCGTTGTATACAGGACCGCCCACATGACTGATGCAGAAAAAGAGCAGAGATATAAATGTATACGTTAAAAGTTTTACTGAATGTCTACCTATAAAAATATGTATCAGTCTGCTCAGCTCCTCCTGCTCTATAACATGCTGCCTCAAGATTAGGGTTCATTCACACACCGTTGATTGGGTCCGCTTCTGAGCTGCACTTTTTGAGGCTCGGATGTGGACATATTCACTTTAATAGGGCTGCAAAAGACGCAGACAGCACTCCACATGCTGTTCGCATCCGTTATTCCGTTGTCCTGAAAAAAAAAAAAAGAACTTGTCCTATTCTTGTTTTGCGGACAAGATTAGGCATTTCTATAATGGGCCACCTGTTCTGTAAATTGGGGAATGCACACGGGCAGCATCCGTGTTTTGCAGATCCTCAATTTGCGGACCACAAAACACAGCACGGTCATGTGCATGTAGCCTTAAACTGCATTTTCATGGTGATGGCTTCACTTTAATGGTACTCAAGTTTTCGTTTACCGGAAAGAAACGCAGCATAAACTCTGAATATGTTGATGCAAAAAACTGCAGGCGCTTTTTTTGCAGATTTTTTTTTTACCACATCCAAAACATAGTACTGCTGCGACTTGGGGGAGCACCCCTAGAGAAGCAGACAAGGCCAGTGTACCTGTCACACCAAGGAATGGTGTTTAGGTTGTTAAACTGAACTTACAAGGAAGCCATTATCATAAGGCCTCATGCACACGACCGTTGTTGTGTTCCATTCTGCAAAATGGGGTTCTGTTGTTCCGTGATCCGTTTTTGTTTCCGTGTGTCTTGCTTTTTTTTTGGAGGATCACCAGACATGAAGGAAAGTAAAAAAAAGTCTAAGTCAAGTTTGCCATGCAAATGATAGGAAAAAAACGGACGCGGACGCTGATGACAATCTTGTGTTCCTCCGCATTTTTTCACGGACCCATTGACTTGAATGGGTCCGCGAACCGTTTTCCGTGAAAAAAATAGGACAGGTTATATTTTTGGGACGGACTGAAACCACGGATCACGGACGCGGATGACAAACGGTGCATTAGCCGAGTTTTCAATGGACCCATTGAAAGTCAATAGGTCCGCAGAAAATCACGAAAAACCGAACAACGGACACGGAATGAAACAACAGTTGTGTGCATGAGGCCTAAGGCCAATGCTGTGTGTAATGACAGAGGAAGGCACACAGTGCAATACACAATTACCACACAAAAGCTCTGAACCTGAATAATGCACATCATATGCCTACTAAAACAAGTTTAGACCTACTTGTTGACCAATAAAATAAAATACACAGAAATAAAATATTAGAAAATACAAAAGGCTGGAGGTTGGTGACCAAAACTTGACGGATACCACGAGAAACAAAAGGAAAAAGTAGGGTTAATTTTGATAACGTTTCAATATTTTTGGTTGCGCTAAATATAATCAACTTTAAATATATTTGTGAATGAGAAACTGCTCCTATTAGGTGATGTTCAATAAAAAATATTCAAAAATTTTTAAACCAGCAGCTGAATCTGAATACTGTTGTAATTGCATGTAACTAAAAATGTATTATAGCTACCGAGTTATTCGCTGGAATCTATCTGTATAGCGCCATCTGCTGTTTGGTCTTTTCCTAATTTCTCTGTCCTGCTTATAGAGATGGAAGCACATGCTCAGTTCCATCCTTCAAATGCCACCAGCTTTAGTAGAAAGGATACGACTCCAGAAAAAGTGCACGCCCCCTATGCTGCATCTTGAAATAAATCTAGCAGAGCAATTTGAGCAATTAATTGGGAGATCTCTGGATCCATGTGAGATACAGGGCTGGTTCTAGGGTTTTTAGAAAGACTATCATGTACTATATCAGGGGTAGCCAACCTTATAGACACAAAGAGCCATAAAAAAAATAAGCATGACTGCCAGGAGCCACAAGCTATACATTTTCACAAATATGCGTGCACACGACAGTATTACTGCAATTGAGTTATCAAACATTTAAAAGTGCATTTAACCAACTTTCCTACCTGTAATGTAGACAGCTTTAGTGAGGCTTCTGGCAATCTTTGTTTTTCACGATGTGTTTCAAGATTTATCAGATGACCGCCCATGCACAGATGACACCCTCATGCTCAGATGACACCCTCATGCTCAGATGACCGCCCATGCTCAGATGACTGCCCTATGCTCAGATGACCGCCCTATGCTCAGATGACTGACCTATGCTAAGATTACCACCCATGCTCAGATGACCGCCCATGCTCAGATGACTGCCCATGCTCAGATGACCGCCCTATGCTCAGATGACCACCCTATGCTCAGATGACCGCCCTATGCTCAGATGACCGCCCTATGCTCAGATGACTGACCTATGCTAAGATTACCACCCATGCTCAGATGACCGACTAATGCTCAGATGACCGCCCTATGCTCAGATGACTGCCCTATGCTCAGATGACCGCCCTGTGCTCAGATTACCGCCCTATGCTCAAATGACCATCCATGCTCAGATGACTGCCCTATGCTCAGATGACCACCCATGCTCAGATGACCGCCCATGCTCAGATGACTGCCCTATGCTCAGATGACCACCTTATGCTCAGATGACCGCCCTATGCTCAGATGACTGACCTATGCTAAGATTACCACCCATGCTCAGATGACCGACTAAGGCTCAGATGACCGCCCTATGCTCAGGTGACTGCCCTATGCTCAGATGACCGCCCTATGCTCAGATTACCGCCCTATGCTCAGATGACCATCCATGCTCAGATGACTGCCCTATGCTCAGATGACCACCCATGCTCAGATGACCGCTCTATGCTCAGATGACCGCCCATGCTCAGATGACTGCCCTATGCTCAGATGACGCCCCATGCTCAGATGACCCTTCCCCCCCCCCATTCTGAGAACATGTGTGGGGGGTGATTTAACATAGGGGAGATGTGAGCACTGGGAAGGCTTATTTTGTGGGTCTGATGAGGATTTTGGGGTCTTATCTGAGCTCATACTACCCTCATGTCAGATGAGACCCCCATGATCAGTACTTTAATGTAAAAAAAACCTGTGTAGGAGGCTTATCCTACCTCTGCTGCCGCTGCTCTGAGGACTGTGGTGCCCTCTCCACAGTAACCTGATGTGCACAGCGTCAGGTCAGAGTGCAGGCCTCCGCGTATTAAGGGGGTGCACTGCGCCACCAATGCCAAATAAATTTTAATACAGATATAGGAGGCGGGTGCTGGCAGAATCACATAGCCGACACCTAGCCTCTATGACGGCGCTGCGATCCCCAGCAGTTAACTCCTCAGTTGTGGCACCTAAGGGGTTAACTGCCGCAGATCTCATCTACCTCTCATAGAGGTCGGGTGCGGGCTATATGATTCTTCATCCAGCACCTGCCTCCCGTATTTGAATAAATGAGTGAGTTAATTTCATTGGTGGCAGTGGCCACATCCCCTCCCCTCCTCTGTGTTCTCACTGGTGGCAGCGGCAGCAGCACAGGGGGTAGGGGGGGACTGTTTCCTACTCCTCTGTGCTGCTGATATTTCGATACCTGCGAGCAACATCCCTAGTACAGGAATAGCTGGCCCGCTCCCCTGCGAGCCGCATATGTAGAGGAGAGCAAGCTCCTCTGCAAGCCGCAAATGAAGGTGCGAGGAGCCGCGGGTTGGCCACCCCTGTACTATATGATGTCTGATTTTCATTTTTTACATTAATCATGGGATAACCACTTTTAAATTAAACAATTTACACTGTTCAGCGAGGAACCCATACTAATTGACAAAGGTAGACATCCTCAGGCAAAATGCTCACCCCCTCTCCATTTCTGCAGTTTCCCTCAGGAGTGCTGCACAGATTATACTTTTCCATAGCTTTAATAACAAGTTTTTATTGCAGGACATGGAGGAATATCAAAGATGCCAATAGTGAGTGACTGAGATGTAATGTGAAGATATTGGGCCCCAATTACCATGTGTCTTAATTCCGTTGTCTTTAAATGTGGCAGAAGAGCCTTTGGATCCTCTTGGGCACAAAGCCCAGGACAACTGCTACCTCTGCTGCACCCCCTATAGCAACTCCCTGTTTTTGAGATTTGTCTGTGGTCAATGATGGAGATTTTTAACTAGTTCCTGAAGGTTACACAGAGCATTCAGTTCTCTTTAGTTGAGGAATTGTGCCAGATCCAGTCTCAGATTCCAACTAATGGCATCTTCTCAGTTGTTAACAATATATGTCAAACGATCTTTAAAATAGTTGTCCACTTTAGACAATAACTAGTAGAAGGGTGATGTACTGGGGTCCAAGATAATCTGCATTGGTCGCCAAGCTACAGATGTCCATAAAGTTGCCTTCATTTATGAGATGGACACAAAAGTTCAATGTATGCAGCTTAAAGGGGTTGTCCCGGCTCAACCTTTCATGGCCGAGATGGGGAAAACCCACAGAAAGCGCCAGCCCTGGTTTGCGCTCTGCTGTTTCACTGACTCCCATAGCAATGGATGGGAGTACCAACCTCTCGGTCCTCTCTCCAAAAACATTGGATGTTGGACAACTAGGGATGAGCGAACTCGAACTGTATAGTTCGGGTTCGTACCGAATTTTGGGGTGTCCGTGACACGGACCCGAACCCGGACATTTTCGTAAAAGTCCGGGTTCGGGTTCGGTGTTCGTCGCTTTCTTCGCGCTTTTGTGACGCTTTCTTGGCGCTTTTTGAAAGGCTGCAAAGCAGCCAATCAACAAGCGTCATACTACTTGCCCCAAGAGGCCATCACAGCCATGCCTACTATTGGCATGGCTGTGATTGGCCAGAGCACCATGTGACCCAGCCTCTATTTAAGCTGGAGTCACATAGCGCCGCCCGTCACTCTGCTCTGATTAGCGTAGGGAGAGGTTGCGGCTGCGACAGTAGGGCGAGATTAGGCAGATTAACTCCTCCAAAGGACTTGATTAACTGATCGATCTGCAGCTGTGGATCATTGAGCTGCTGATCCTCAATTGCTCACTGTTTTTAGGCTGCCCAGACCGTTTGTCAGTCACATTTTTCTGGGGTGATCGGCGGCCATTTTGTGTCTTGTGGTGCGCCAGCACAAGCTGCGACCAAGTGCATTTAACCCTCAATGGTGTGGTTGTTTTTTGGCTAAAGCCTACATCAGGGTGAAGCTGTCACACCAAGTGCATTTAACCAGCAATAGTCTGTTCATTTTTTGGCCATATACAAAATCAGGGGCAAGCTGCGCCTGTCACCAAGTGCATTTAACCCTCAATGGTGTGGTTGTTTTTTGGCTAAAGCCTACATCAGGGTGAAGCTGTCACACCAAGTGCATTTAACCAGCAATAGTCTGTTCATTTTTTGGCCATATACTAAATCAGGGGCAAGCTGCGCCTGTCACCAAGTGCATTTAACCCTCAATGGTGTGGTTGTTTTTTGGCTAAAGCCTACATCAGGGTGAAGCTGTCACACCAAGTGCATTTAACCAGCAATAGTCTGTTTATTTTTTGGCCATATCCCAGTCTAATTCTGTCACTAAATCCATACCGGTCACCCAGCGCCTAAATACTAGGCCTCAAATTTATATCCCGCTAAATCTGTCCTTAGTGCTGTAGCTGGGCGAGTTATTTAGTGTCCGTTCAAGCACATTTCTTGTTCTGGGTTGAAATACAATTCCCAATTTAGCAATTTCATAATTTAGTGGTTTCTGCTATATCAGAGCTATTTGAAATCTATCCCTAAAAGGGTATATAATATTCAAGGTGCACATTGGGTCATTCAGAATAACTTCACACACACCCGCTACTGTGTATTTCCAAGTCTAATTCTGGCACTAAACCCATACCTGTCACCCAGCGCCTAAATACTAGGCCTCAAATTTATATCCCGCTAAATCTGTCCTTAGTGCTGTAGCTGGGCGAGTTATTTAGTGTCCGTTCAAGCACATTTCTTGTTCTGGGTTGAAATACAATTCCCAATTTAGCAATTTCATAATTTAGTGGTTTCTGCTATATCAGAGCTATTTGAAATCTATCCCTAAAAGGGTATATAATATTCAAGGTGCACATTGGGTCATTCAGAATAACTTCACACACACCCGCTACTGTGTATTTCCAAGTCTAATTCTGGCACTAAACCCATACCTGTCACCCAGCGCCTAAATACTAGGCCTCAAATTTATATCCCGCTAAATCTGTCCCTAGTGCTGTAGCTGGGCGAGTTATTTAGTGTCCGTTCAAGCACATTTCTTGTTCTGGGTTGAAATACAATTCCCAATTTAGCAATTTCATAATTTAGTGGTTTCTGCTATATCAGAGCTATTTGAAATCTATCCCTAAAAGGGTATATAATATTCAAGGTGCACATTGGGTCATTCAGAATAACTTCACACACACCCGCTACTGTGTATTTCCAAGTCTAATTCTGGCACTAAACCCATACCTGTCACCCAGCGCCTAAATACTAGGCCTCAAATTTATATCCCGCTAAATCTGTCCCTAGTGCTGTAGCTGGGCGAGTTATTTAGTGTCCGTTCAAGCACATTTCTTGTTCTGGGTTGAAATACAATTCCCAATTTAGCAATTTCATAATTTAGTGGTTTCTGCTATATCAGAGCTATTTGAAATCTATCCCTAAAAGGGTATATAATATTCAAGGTGCACATTGGGTCATTCAGAATAACTTCACACACACCCGCTACTGTGTATTTCCAAGTCTAATTCTGTCACTAAACCCATACCTGTCACCCAGCGCCTAAATACTAGGCCTCAAATTTATATCCCGCTAAATCTGTCCCTAGTGCTGTAGCTGGGCGAGTTATTTAGTGTCCGTTCAAGCACATTTCTTGTTCTGGGTTGAAATACAATTCCCAATTTAGCAATTTCATAATTTAGTGGTTTCTGCTATATCAGAGCTATTTGAAATCTATCCCTAAAAGGGTATATAATATTCAAGGTGCACATTGGGTCATTCAGAATAACTTCACACACACCCGCTACTGTGTATTTCCAAGTCTAATTCTGGCACTAAACCCATACCTGTCACCCAGCGCCTAAATACTAGGCCTCAAATTTATATCCCGCTAAATCTGTCCCTAGTGCTGTAGCTGGGCGAGTTATTTAGTGTCCGTTCAAGCACATTTCTTGTTCTGGGTTGAAATACAATTCCCAATTTAGCAATTTCATAATTTAGTGGTTTCTGCTATATCAGAGCTATTTGAAATCTATCCCTAAAAGGGTATATAATATTCAAGGTGCACATTGGGTCATTCAGAATAACTTCACACACACCCGCTACTGTGTATTTCCAAGTCTAATTCTGGCACTAAACCCATACCTGTCACCCAGCGCCTAAATACTAGGCCTCAAATTTATATCCCGCTAAATCTGTCCTTAGTGCTGTAGCTGGGCGAGTTATTTAGTGTCCGTTCAAGCACATTTCTTGTTCTGGGTTGAAATACAATTCCCAATTTAGCAATTTCATAATTTAGTGGTTTCTGCTATATCAGAGCTATTTGAAATCTATCCCTAAAAGGGTATATAATATTCAAGGTGCACATTGGGTCATTCAGAATAACTTCACACACACCCGCTACTGTGTATTTCCAAGTCTAATTCTGGCACTAAACCCATACCTGTCACCCAGCGCCTAAATACTAGGCCTCAAATTTATATCCCGCTAAATCTGTCCTTAGTGCTGTAGCTGGGCGAGTTATTTAGTGTCCGTTCAAGCACATTTCTTGTTCTGGGTTGAAATACAATTCCCAATTTAGCAATTTCATAATTTAGTGGTTTCTGCTATATCAGAGCTATTTGAAATCTATCCCTAAAAGGGTATATAATATTCAAGGTGCACATTGGGTCATTCAGAATAACTTCACACACACCCGCTACTGTGTATTTCCAAGTCTAATTCTGGCACTAAACCCATACCTGTCACCCAGCGCCTAAATACTAGGCCTCAAATTTATATCCCGCTAAATCTGTCCTTAGTGCTGTAGCTGGGCGAGTTATTTAGTGTCCGTTCAAGCACATTTCTTGTTCTGGGTTGAAATACAATTCCCAATTTAGCAATTTCATAATTTAGTGGTTTCTGCTATATCAGAGCTATTTGAAATCTATCCCTAAAAGGGTATATAATATTCAAGGTGCACATTGGGTCATTCAGAATAACTTCACACACACCCGCTACTGTGTATTTCCAAGTCTAATTCTGGCACTAAACCCATACCTGTCACCCAGCGCCTAAATACTAGGCCTCAAATTTATATCCCGCTAAATCTGTCCTTAGTGCTGTAGCTGGGCGAGTTATTTAGTGTCCGTTCAAGCACATTTCTTGTTCTGGGTTGAAATACAATTCCCAATTTAGCAATTTCATAATTTAGTGGTTTCTGCTATATCAGAGCTATTTGAAATCTATCCCTAAAAGGGTATATAATATTCAAGGTGCACATTGGGTCATTCAGAATAACTTCACACACACCCGCTACTGTGTATTTCCAAGTCTAATTCTGGCACTAAACCCATACCTGTCACCCAGCGCCTAAATACTAGGCCTCAAATTTATATCCCGCTAAATCTGTCCTTAGTGCTGTAGCTGGGCGAGTTATTTAGTGTCCGTTCAAGCACATTTCTTGTTCTGGGTTGAAATACAATTCCCAATTTAGCAATTTCATAATTTAGTGGTTTCTGCTATATCAGAGCTATTTGAAATCTATCCCTAAAAGGGTATATAATATTCAAGGTGCACATTGGGTCATTCAGAATAACTTCACACACACCCGCTACTGTGTATTTCCAAGTCTAATTCTGGCACTAAACCCATACCTGTCACCCAGCGCCTAAATACTAGGCCTCAAATTTATATCCAGCTAAATCTGTCCCTAGTGCTGTAGCTGGGCGAGTTATTTAGTGTCCGTTCAAGCACATTTCTTGTTCTGGGTTGAAATACAATTCCCAATTTAGCAATTTCATAATTTAGTGGTTTCTGCTATATCAGAGCTATTTGAAATCTATCCCTAAAAGGGTATATAATATTCAAGGTGCACATAGGGTCATTCAGAATAACTTCACACACCCGCTACTGTGCATTTCCAAATCTAATTCTGTCACTAAACCCATACCTGTCACCCAGCGCCTAAATACTAGGCCTCAAATTTATATCCTGCTAAATCTCTCGTTACCGCTGTCCTGTTGTGGCTGGGAAAGTTATTTAGTGTCCGTCAAAGCACATTTTTTGTTCTGGGTTGAAGTACAATTCCCAATTTAGCAATTTCATAATTTAGTGGTTCCTGCTATATCAGAGCTATTTGAAATCTATCCCAAAAAGGGTATATAATATTCAAGGTGCACATAGGGTCATTCAGAATAACTTCACACACACGCTTCTGTGCATTTCCAAGTCTAATTCTGTCACTAAATCCATACCGGTCACCCAGCGCCTAAATACTAGGCCTCAAATTTATATCCCGCTGAATTTGAATACAATACATTGGGCCAAATAATATATTTGTTGTTGTGGTGAACCATAACAATGAGAAAAACATCTAGTAAGGGACGCGGACGTGGACATGGTCGTGGTGGTGTTAGTGGACCCTCTGGTGCTGGGAGAGGACGTGGCCGTTCTGCCACATCCACACGTCCTAGTGTACCAACTACCTCAGGTCCCAGTAGCCGCCAGAATTTACAGCGATATATGGTGGGGCCCAATGCCGTTCTAAGGATGGTAAGGCCTGAGCAGGTACAGGCATTAGTCAATTGGGTGGCCGACAGTGGATCCAGCACGTTCACATTATCTCCCACCCAGTCTTCTGCAGAAAGCGCACAGATGGCGCCTGAAAACCAACCCCATCAGTCTGTCACATCACCCCCATGCATACCAGGGAAACTGTCTCAGCCTCAAGTTATGCAGCAGTCTCTTATGCTGTTTGAAGACTCCGCTGGCAGGGTTTCCCAAGGGCATCCACCTAGCCCTTCCCCAGCGGTGAAAGACATAGAATGCACTGACGCACAACCACTTATGTTTCCTGATGATGAGGGCATGGGAATACCACCTCAGCATGTCTCTGATGATGACGAAACACAGGTGCCAACTGCTGCGTCTTTCTGCAGTGTGCAGACTGAACAGGAGGTCAGGGATCAAGACTGGGTGGAAGACGATGCAGGGGACGATGAGGTCCTAGACCCCACATGGAATGAAGGTCGTGCCACTGACTTTCACAGTTCGGAGGAAGAGGCAGTGGTGAGACCGAGCCAACAGCGTAGCAAAAGAGGGAGCAGTGGGCAAAAGCAGAACACCCGCCGCCAAGAGACTCCGCCTGCTACTGACCGCCGCCATCTGGGACCGAGCACCCCAAAGGCAGCTTCAAGGAGTTCCCTGGCATGGCACTTCTTCAAACAATGTGCTGACGACAAGACCCGAGTGGTTTGCACGCTGTGCCATCAGAGCCTGAAGCGAGGCATTAACGTTCTGAACCTGAGCACAACCTGCATGACCAGGCACCTGCATGCAAAGCATGAACTGCAGTGGAGTAAACACCTTAAAACCAAGGAAGTCACTCAGGCTCCCCCTGCTACCTCTTCTGCTGCTGCCGCCTCGGCCTATTCTGCTGCTGCCGCCTCGGCCTCTTCCTCCGCCTCTGGAGGAACGTTGGCACCTGCCGCCCAGCAAACAGGGGATGTACCACCAACACCACCACCACCACCTCCGTCACCAAGCGTCTCAACCATGTCACACGCCAGCGTTCAGCTCTCCATCTCACAAACATTTGATAGAAAGCGTAAATTCCCACCTAGCCACCCTCGATCCCTGGCCCTGAATGCCAGCATTTCTAAACTACTGGCCTATGAAATGCTGTCATTTAGGCTGGTGGACACAGACAGCTTCAAACAGCTCATGTCGCTTGCTGTCCCACAGTATGTTGTTCCCAGCCGGCACTACTTCTCCAAGAGAGCCGTGCCTTCCCTGCACAACCAAGTATCCGATAAAATCAAGTGTGCACTGCGCAACGCCATCTGTGGCAAGGTCCACCTAACCACAGATACGTGGACCAGTAAGCACGGCCAGGGACGCTATATCTCCCTAACTGCACACTGGGTAAATGTAGTGGCAGCTGGGCCCCAGGCGGAGAGCTGTTTGGCGCACGTCCTTCCGCCGCCAAGGATCGCAGGGCAACATTCTTTGCCTCCTGTTGCCACCTCCTCCTTCTCGGCTTCCTCCTCCTCTTCTTCCACCTGCTCATCCAGTCAGCCACACACCTTCACCACCAACTTCAGCACAGCCCGGGGTAAACGTCAGCAGGCCATTCTGAAACTCATATGTTTGGGGGACAGGCCCCACACCGCACAGGAGTTGTGGCGGGGTATAGAACAACAGACCGACGAGTGGTTGCTGCCGGTGAGCCTCAAGCCCGGCCTGGTGGTGTGTGATAATGGGCGAAATCTCGTTGCAGCTCTGGGACTAGCCAATTTGACGCACATCCCTTGCTTGGCGCATGTGCTGAATTTGGTGGTGCAGAAGTTCATTCACAACTACCCCGACATGTCAGAGCTGCTGCATAAAGTGCGGGCCGTCTGTTCGCGCTTCCGGCGTTCACATCCTGCTGCTGCTCGCCTGTCTGCGCTACAGCGTAACTTCGGCCTTCCCGCTCACCGCCTCATATGCGACGTGCCCACCAGGTGGAACTCCACCTTGCACATGCTGGACAGACTGTGCGAGCAGCAGCAGGCCATAGTGGAGTTTCAGCTGCAGCACGCACGGGTCAGTCGCACTACAGAACAGCACCACTTCACCACCAATGACTGGGCCTCCATGCGAGACCTGTGTGCCCTGTTGCGCTGTTTCGAGTACTCCACCAACATGGCCAGTGGCGATGACACCGTTATCAGCGTTACAATACCACTTCTATGTCTCCTTGAGAAAACACTTAGGGCGATGATGGAAGAGGAGGTGGCCCAGGAGGAGGAGGAGGAGGAGGAGGAAGAGGGGTCATTTTTAGCACTTTCAGGCCAGTCTCTTCGAAGTGACTCAGAGGGAGGTTTTTGGCAACAGCAGAGGCCAGGTACAAATGTGGCCAGCCAGGGCCCACTACTGGAGGACGAGGAGGACGAGGATGAGGAGGAGGTGGAGGAGGATGAGGATGAAGCATGGTCACAGCGGGGTGGCACCCAACGCAGCTCGGGTCCATCACTGGTGCGTGGCTGGGGGGAAAGGCAGGACGATGACGATACGCCTCCCACAGAGGACAGCTTGTCCTTATCCCTGGGCAGCCTGGCACACATGAGCGACTACATGCTGCAGTGCCTGCGCAACGACAGCAGAGTTGCCCACATTTTAACCTGTGCGGACTACTGGGTTGCCACCCTGCTGGATCCACGCTACAAAGACAATGTGCCCACCTTACTTCCTGCACTGGAGCGTGATAGGAAGATGCGCGAGTACAAGCGCACGTTGGTAGACGCGCTACTGAGAGCATTCCCAAATGTCACAGGGGAACAAGTGGAAGCCCAAGGCCAAGGCAGAGGAGGAGCAAGAGGTCGCCAAGGCAGCTGTGTCACGGCCAGCTCCTCTGAGGGCAGGGTTAGCATGGCAGAGATGTGGAAAAGTTTTGTCAACACGCCACAGCTAACTGCACCACCACCTGATACGCAACGTGTTAGCAGGAGGCAACATTTCACTAACATGGTGGAACAGTACGTGTGCACACCCCTCCACGTACTGACTGATGGTTCGGCCCCATTCAACTTCTGGGTCTCTAAATTGTCCACGTGGCCAGAGCTAGCCTTTTATGCCTTGGAGGTGCTGGCCTGCCCGGCAGCCAGCGTTTTGTCTGAACGTGTATTCAGCACGGCAGGGGGCGTCATTACAGACAAACGCAGCCGCCTGTCTACAGCCAATGTGGACAAGCTGACGTTCATAAAAATGAACCAGGCATGGATCCCACAGGACCTGTCCGTCCCTTGTCCAGATTAGACATTAACTACCTCCCCATAACCATATATTATTGGACTCCAGGGCACTTCCTCATTCAATCCTATTTTTATTTTCATTTTACCATTATATTGCGATGCTACCCAAAGTTGAATGAACCTCTCCTCTGCCTGTGTGCTAGGCCTAAATATATGCCAATGGACTGTTGCAGTGGTGGCTGACGTGAAGCCTCATTCTCTGCTATGACATGCAGACTAATTCTCTGCTGACATGAAGACAGATTCTCTGTTACGGGACCTCCCTCCTCTGCCTGGGTGCTGGGCCTAAATATATGCCAATGGACTGTTGCAGTGGTGGGTGACGTGAAGCCTCATTCTCTGCTATGACATGCAGACTAATTCTCTGCTGACATGAAGACAGATTCTCTGTTACGGGACCTCTCTCCTCTGCCTGTGTGTGTGCTGGGCCTAAATATATGCCAATGGACTGTTGCAATGGTGGCTGACGTGAAGCCTCATTCTCTGCTATGACATGCAGACTAATTCTCTGCTGACATGAAGACAGATTCTCTGTTACGGGACCTCTCTCCTCTGCCTGTGTGTGTGCTGGGCCTAAATATATGCCAATGGACTGTTGCAGTGGTGGCTGACGTGAAGCCTCATTCTCTGCTATGACATGCAGACTAATTCTCTGCTGACATGAAGACAGATTCTCTGTTACGGGACCTCCCTCCTCTGCCTGGGTGCTGGGCCTAAATATATGCCAATGGACTGTTGCAGTGGTGGGTGACGTGAAGCCTGATTCTCTGCTATGACATGCAGACTAATTCTCTGCTGACATGAAGACAGATTCTCTGTTACGGGACCTCTCTCCTCTGCCTGTGTGTGTGCTGGGCCTAAATATATGCCAATGGACTGTTGCAGTGGTGGCTGACGTGAAGCCTCATTCTCTGCTATGACATGCAGACTAATTCTCTGCTGACATGAAGCCAGATTGTCTGTTACGGGACCTCTCTCCTCTGCCTGTGTGTGTGCTGGGCCTAAATATATGCCAATGGACTGTTGCAGTGGTGGCTGACGTGAAGCCTCATTCTCTGCTATGACATGCAGACTAATTCTCTGCTGACATGAAGACAGATTCTCTGTTACGGGACCTCCCTCCTCTGCCTGGGTGCTGGGCCTAAATATATGCCAATGGACTGTTGCAGTGGTGGCTGACGTGAAGCCTCATTCTCTGCTATGACATGCAGACTGATTCTCTGCTGACATGAAGCCAGATCGTCTGTTACGGGACCTCTCTGCTCTGCCTGTGTGCTAGGCCTAAATATATGCCAATGGACTGTTGCAGTGGTGGGTGACGTGAAGCCTCATTCTCTGCTATGACATGCAGACTGATTCTCTGCTGTCATGAAGCCAGATTGTCTGTTACGGGACCTCTCTGCTCTGCCTGTGTGCTAGGCCTAAATATATGCCAATGGACTGTTGCAGTGGTGGGTGACGTGAAGCCTCATTCTCTGCTATGACATGCAGACTGATTCTCTGCTGACATGAAGCCAGATTGTCTGTTACGGGACCTCTCTCCTCTGCCTGTGTGCTAGGCCTAAATATATGCCAATGGACTGTTGCAGTGGTGGCTGACGTGAAGCCTCATTCTCTGCTATGACATGCAGACTAATTCTCTGCTGACATGAAGCCAGATCCTCTGTTACGGGACCTCTCTCCTCTGCCTGTGTGTGTGCTGGGCCTAAATATATGCCAATGGACTGTTGCAGTGGTGGCTGACGTGAAGCCTCATTCTCTGCTATGACATGCAGACTGATTCTCTGCTGACATGAAGCCAGATTCTCTGTTACGGGACCTCTCTCCTCTGCCTGTGTGTGTGCTGGGCCTAAATATATGCCAATGGACTGTTGCAGTGGTGGCTGACGTGAAGCCTCATTCTCTGCTATGACATGCAGACTAATTCTCTGCTGACATGAAGACAGATTCTCTGTTACGGGACCTCCCTCCTCTGCCTGGGTGCTGGGCCTAAATATATGCCAATGGACTGTTGCAGTGGTGGCTGACGTGAAGCCTCATTCTCTGCTATGACATGCAGACTAATTCTCTGCTGACATGAAGACAGATTCTCTGTTACGGGACCTCTCTCCTCTGCCTGGGTGCCGGGGCCTAAATATCTGAGAATGGACTGTTCCATTGGTGGGTGACGGGAAGCCAGATTCTCTGCTATGGAACCTCTCTCCAATTGATTTTGGTTAATTTTTATTTATTTAATTTTTATTTTAATTCATTTCCCTATCCACATTTGTTTGCAGGGGATTTACCTACATGTTGCTGCCTTTTGCAGCCCTCTAGCTCTTTCCTGGGCTGTTTTACAGCCTTTTTAGTGCCGAAAAGTTCGGGTCCCCATTGACTTCAATGGGGTTCGGGTTCGGGACGAAGTTCGGATCGGGTTCGGATCCTGAACCCGAACATTTCCGGGATGTTCGGCCGAACTTCTCGAACCCGAACATCCAGGTGTTCGCTCAACTCTATGGACAACCCCTTTTAAAGACAGAAATTTCAAATAAATTACAAGACTGTATACTTCTTAAATATGTATTTTTTATGGTGTTTTGAGATTATGAATAGATTTGAAATAATTTAGAGGCTAAGAAGAAGAATTTGAAAAATAAAATCCAAGTTACACAAAAACCTACAAAATAGAGGAAGATGAGCTGCACAATTTTTTTTCCAGCAAAATGACAAAGTATTCACAGGGTACCACCCAATTAAAACGTAGCCTTTATTAAGACGCTAAAATTACCCAACATATAGTATACAAAAACAAATAAAATAGATAAACTGTGTAAATACATCAATCCTTTATCTTCCATAGTAGGGAATAGGGCATAATTATAGGCAGGATAGTGATGGTCTAGAGGGAGGCCTTACCCTAATTCACGCACTATGCTATTGAGCCCTGCCTATAGAACAGAATGGCTGCCCTGATAGGGGCGATCCCGTATTCAGGAACCTCCTACAAGCCCTTAGATGGCCCCTTAGAGGGTGCCATTTGTCTCTTTTGGTTCTTTCCACCTCAGATCTATGTCACTGAGTGTGTTGTGATTTAAAAACAAAACAAAAAAAAACACTAAACATGTTTGGTATGTCGTAACGACCTGATCTATAAAAGGATCACATTACTTTTTCATTGAACGGTGAACGCCATAAAAAAAAGTAAGAGAAACTATAAATTTGAATTTAGCCCACCTCACTTCCGAAAAAACAGTATTAAAAGTGATCAAAAAATTCATATGTACCTGAAATTAGTGCCAATCAAACCGTCACCTAGTCCCACAAAAAAATGAGCCCTTAAATGAGACAATCACCCAAAAAAAATAAAAAAATGAATACACAAAAACATTTTTTCTAAAATGTTTTTATTGTGTAAACCCCCCCCAAAAAATAGATATATTAGGTATCACTGCTTTAATAATAACCTGCTCTATAAAAGTATCAAACACTCTATCCCCAAAGGTGAATGATATAAAAAAATAAAATAAAAACTATGCCAAAAGAACAATAAAGTGTAATATTGAATGATCCAAAAATCTTATATAACCAAAATTGATCAACTCTTCCCACAAAAAAAGTGCCCCATCGACAGAAAAAATATGTCTTTCAAGAAATGGAGACACAAAAACATGATTTTTTTTCAAAAATTCTTTATTATTTAAAACTGAAACAAACAAACATAAAAAGTAGACAAAAAAATAGACCTGTCAGTTGAACATTAAAAATAAAAACTGTGCCAGAACAGCCATTTGTGGTAACCTTGCCTCACAAAAAGCGTAATATAAAGCGATCAAAAAATCATATGTACCCCAAAATAGTATCAATAAAACGGTCACCTCCTCCCGTAGTTTCCAAAATGGGCCACTTTTTGATTGTTTCTACTGTAGGGTGCATCAGGGGGGCTTCAAATGGGACATGGTGTCTAAAAACCAGTCCAGCAAAATCTGCCCTCCAAAAACCATCTGGCGCTCTTTTCCCTCTGAGTCCTGCTGTGTGCCCTTATAGCAGTTTACAACCACATGTGGGGTGTTTATGTAAACTGTAAAATCAGGGTAATAGATATTAAGTTTTCTTTGGCTGTTAACCCTTGATGTGTTACAGGAAAAAAATGATTAACATGGAAAATCTGCCAAAAAAGGGAAATTTAGAAATCGAATCTCCATATTTCTTGAATTTTTGGTGAAACACCTAAAGGGTTAACAAAGTTAGTAAAATCAGTTTTGAACAACCTGAGGGGTGTAGTTTCTAAAATTCAGTCATTTATGGGTGGTTTCTACTACATACGTCCCACAAATGTGACTTCATAACTGAACAGGTCCTTATATTATGGGTTTTGGAAATTTTGTAAAAAAATGTAAGAATTGCTTCTAAAATTCTAAGCCTTCTAATGTCCTAAAAAATAAAATGACATCTACAAAATGATGCCAACATAAAGTAGATAAATGGGAAATGTTAAATAATAAGAATTTTGTGAGGTATCACTATCCTGCCTTAGGCCTCTTGCACACGAAAGTGTTTTTCCGTATCCGTTCCGTTTTTTGCGATCCGTATACGGAACGATTGATTTCAATAGATCCGCAAAAAAAATGAAAAGTACTCTGTATGCCTTCCGTTTCCGTATTTCTGTTTTTCCGTTCCGTTCAAAGATAGAACATGACCTATTATTGTCTGCATAATGGACAAGGATAGTACTGTTCTATCAGGGGCCAGCTGTTCCGTTCCGCAAAAACGTAATGCACAGGGACGTCATCCGTATTTTTTGCAGATCAGTTTTTTGCGGATCGCAAAATACTGAAAAAGCCATACGGTCATGTGCAAAAGGCCTTAAAAGCAGAGAAATTCTAATTTTTTAAATTAGACATTTTTCAAAATTTTCTGTAAATTTAAGATTTGTTTTATAAATTAAGGTGATTTATATTGACTCATATTTACCACTATCATGAAGTACAATGTGCCACGAGAAAACAATCTCAGAATGGCCTGTATAAGTAAAAGTGTTCCAAAGTTATTACCACATGACACGTCAGATTTGCAAAAATCTGCCTGGTCCTTAAAGGGGTTGTCCGGGTTAATACCTCCATTTTCACCCCGGCAGCCCCCTGACTTGAGCATCGGGAGGGGTTCCATTTTTGGAAGATCCAGTGTCGTACCAGGGCTCTCCATGGGGCTGTCAGGAAGCCCGGCACTCATGGGCGTGATTTAGCGCTGCTCTAGCCATTAAAACGTTTAGGGCAGCGCTAAAGCCCGCTCATCAGAGCCGGTGACGTCACTGAACACACTGCAGGGCGGAAGCTTCCGCCTGGCAGTGTGTTATTGAAAACAGAAGAGACCTTGCGCAGGGCAAGGAAGCGCATCAGAGCATGAGATGCTCCGATGCTAGCCTCAGGGGGCCGGCCTGGGTGAAAATAAGGGTATGTCCGGGTTCAGCTCTGAACCCGGACAACCCCTTTAAGATAAAAAAAAAATGGCAATGTCCTTAAACTGGTAAAGAGAATCTGGCATTATAAACCAAAAAAACTACTGTGAAATATGGATAGATGAAAACACACAGATTGCGTACAGTATATTTTTTGGTTATCTTTCAACTTGATTACATGTAGTATGCCTGTAAATAGCCCCTGCCCGGTATGTGCCCTGTATGCTGATTATGTCACTTAGGGGCGGACATGCCATGTCTTACTACTGTATGTAAAGTCTGTATTACACAGGCCGATTCAGAAAGCGATTGTTGGGAGGGAAGCGTTCCAGCTTGCTAGTGGAGGAGAACGCTGCTATTACATGCAGCAATCTCCTCCGCAGCATGGACAGGAGTGATCGCTATGCCATCGCTCATCCCCATACTGTCTAGTGGTTTGCTGCCGGCAGATTGCTATTAGACAGCACGATCTGCCGCCGGCAAGAGCTGATTTTTAATATGCTCAAAAATTTGAATTGCCGGATGAACAAGTTTACATCCTGGGACCCGAGCAGAGCAGCGGAGGTGAGAGAGCGCAGGAGCTGGGAGTCAGCGTCGGGAAGCAGGTAAATATGCCTCCCATCGCAGGTCAGCCCCCAAATGTGTGCAACCTCTTTAACCATGCTTTACAAGATGACAGAATATATTGTACTCATCAATGTTATACCAGTCAGCTACACTCTTGTATATTCCAATATTTTTTTCATAATGTAACATATCTCTTTTAAAATACTGTATTTGTCAATCATATGGCTTTAGCTTTGGTAGTCTTATGTAAAACCTCAGTCATCATTGTCTGCTCAGATAATGTAATTGTTATCTGCAGTCCTGTTACACCACAGATAACGCTAGGACTACAGGGGCAACGTGTCAGTGCCTGAGGGCCACAAAAAAGGAAGAGGAGGCCCAGAGCCGGCAACAGTGTGAATACTGTCTCAGGGCAGCCTGGGCAGGCTTCATAGTCTTGGAGCCATAAACCATTCATTGGGGCAGCGGCAGACTAGTACCTCCTGTCCTGTAGAGCAGTTTCTGTCCATAGATGTGATTTTAGTGAGTGGAGAGGAGAAGAGGTAGAGGTGCAGCTCCAGTATAGACTGACTCACTGTAGCAGGCAGCTCCGGTGCTCCGCTCCCACCGTCTGAAACCTCTTTGTTGTGATGTCATGCGAGACATGTTCAGAAGACTGTGCCCGCCCAGGTGCTTCCTCCATGCTTGGTACCCGGGGCACATGCACCTACTTGCAACCGCCTTCCCCCCTTTCCCCGTTATGCCCCTGGGTACATCATTCTGTGAACCATGTTTGATATGTATATTCTGTAAAGAATGTCATTATATGTATTATTTGTGATTTAAAAAATATATTTTTTTTTACATACTTATTTATTCCTTCTAACAACTAATGTTCCAGAGAATCATTTGCATATGATGTTTTCATAATTACATTTTCCACCAATGCAATAGCTTATTTGTTTTGGAGCCTAATTTGCATATTCATATGTTGATATTACAATTACATTTTCCACCAATGTAATAGCTTATTTGTTCCAGAGTCTCATTTGCATATTCTGGTGATGTCATAATTCCATTTTCCACCAATCCAATTGCTTGTTTCAGAACCTCATTTGCATATTCTGATGATGTCATAAAGACATTGTCTCTTAACCGGCGCCTGATGCTGTAACCGGTGCAGTGCTGTTGTCTTCTCAGTGGGACATAGTTCTGCTCTCTTGCGTCCTTAGTGATTATTTGCTACAGGAAGCGATTTTACTAAAGATGTCTGGTTCTATCCAGACCATGTGGCTTCTACTGCTCGTAACATCTGTCTTCATCGGACTGTCTCTCTGTTGCATACCATGCGACTCCAGAGGGAAAATGGCTATGGAAGAATTCAACACCTTCATCAAAAGCCAAGTCGATGACATTGACTCAATAGAAGCTTATGTCAACATCAAGCGGTTTGCCAAAGTCACAGAGAAAAAAGTCTTGGACTACCTTGAGGATGAAGTCGGCATACTGGGTAATTATATTATTACTATTATCTCTATTTCATATAATCTATAGATAGATAGATAATTATTGTACCATTATTTTCCTTCCAGATAAATATGCTATATCCGAAATTGCGTCTGAATATAAAAAATCTGTGGACGTCATCCAGGATATAGGTTTTAAGGGTAAGTACAATATTTTATACGTAGGTGGAAATTCTACTTCTCTTATTAATAGGAATTAGTGTGTTGGGGGCTCAGACTGATAGATGAGGGGATCGGACTCTCATTCTTCTCCTCTTTATATATCTTAGAGGTCCAGCTTCTTCACATCATTGGACTCCATTTCCAGCGACTCAAAGAAAAGCTCAAGGTTATCGTCCAGGACTCAAACCAACGTAAGTGGAATCTTCTTCTGTCTACCATTGTACTTATCTTCTACGTGTCTGGTAGGTTGTCAGAGAGGATGTTTTCAGCTTGTGTTCCTTTCCCTACAGCCTAGTGACAGGAGGGACTGATTGGAATAAAATGTTCTATACTGGGAATTGCTATGTGTGCAGTTTTCTTTTGTATTATTGCAGTGTTATAGATAGAGCCCTCATATACAGGGGATTTCTGTTCTCTATTGTTTTCTATTAGTAATTCTGCTTTTCTCCATTTCTCACTTTTAGGGAGGTGTCCAAATAAACAAGGTGAGTTCTTCTAGATATAACACGTGCTATAATATGACATATAAATGCATTACACACACAGGCCTCGTGTAGTAATAGTAATGTAGACCTAAACTAGAGAACCCCACAGCCACCAATCAGATCACTGCTATTATCTCCTACCCTATACTGTACATATGAAAGCCGGCACCTGATTGGCTGCCAGGGATATTTGCACTAGGAGCTGCTGCGCTCTATAGAGGCCCGGACCGTTCTGGGGCGGCTCAGAGATTTCTGTCAATGGAAATCTAGAAAACAAAGTGACGAACACAGAGGCACTGACATCATGTAATAATAAGGAGACCCAGAGATGAGAGGTTTCTGAGTCTGACAATGAGGACGGTCAGTAATGTCTTCTTTCTTCTCCATTCCTCAGGTGCAGACAGCTGTGGTAAGTACATTTTATACCAGATTCAGCTTCTTGTCATTATTATTCTCTATAAGATTGGAAGGTTATAACACAAGTGCATTTCCCCAGGATTAATGGTGCAAACCTACACCAACTGTAAGACCTGCTCCGAGGAGAAGGTTGTCTGCGCCGGGGGCCCTCCAAAAAATCAAGGTACAGTATAAGATTTCTATCATAGGCCAGAGGAACTAGAATTACACTATATAATGCATGCCAATGAACCTTTCCCATCAGTGTGTGTAAACTATGTGTAAACTGTGGGTACTGTGCCTATTATAAAGAGGTGAGCAGCATTACATAGGCGCTTTACACAGCACTCGCTGACTATTATATGATGTCTCCTCTTTTCACAGACTACTTGGAGAGATGCAGCTGCCTGTGCACCTCCAACAGATGTTTTGGTAAAGTAGAAGTTTCTATTCTTACATCTACATTCATATAGTACATTAGTAAATATATAGGACCCCAAATCCTCACCGTACACTAAATATACCAGTCACTGGTATACACCAGACTTCCCAAAGCAGGAGGATATTTAAATAATATGATTCAGTCCTGTACAGTATACTGTCCATGTGCAGATGACAGAGGGGTGATAGATACCAGCACATGATTATCATATTTATTCTAATATTATAAGTGTCTTTAATGCTCGACTCACATTTCATTTCTTTCTTCTTTTCTCAGATCTGAAAACTGGACGGTCCTGCTCTCCATGTAAAGATCACAAGTCTCACCTGGCAGAGACTGTAAACTGTGGAGGTGAGGAGATGGCAGAATATAACCAGTTACTATCAGTCTCCTCTATGATGCCCATATTTCCTATTAGGTCTTATAGAAGGAGACGTGTTATTGAGACAACCCCTAAATGTAGGACAGAATATCTACACAGTTACTTCTATAATATCTTCTTTAATTTTCCTGTTCTTCTAGAGATAAATATAAAAATCCCAGAATATGAAGAACTAATTCTGGACTGTACTTTTGACTGGTACGCGAGGCTGGAGGAGACCTATAACAACGTGTTCACCCTGGTAAGTACAATGCAGATTTCCAAGAAAATAAGGGTAAAATTGGGAGATTGTTCAGTTTGAGTTATATGACCATAATGTTAAGGCAGCGCTTCCCAAACTTATTCCTTTCATTACTCAAAAAGCACTTAGCAGAAAGTCCTTTCACCCAATATCATCACCCGGCTACTCAATATGGTCTAAAATCAGACTTTCTGTCATGTCAGCAAATTATCATCAGTAATTTTATAGATCTTTTGTCTTAATTATATGACTATGATAAATTGCAAATATTATATTATAAATAGTTGTGATATCTGAGGCTCTAATAATTCTCCATATTTTTTCTATAGCATCGTGAACACAATCCCAAAATCACCCGGGAGCCCTATCTAGTGATCAAGGGCGTACAGATGGGGGACTCCGGACGGTACACGTGTACCACCATCCTGGACTCTGAGGTGCCAGTGAGTAAGATCACCTATAACGTGGCAGGTAAGGACATATCATTACTGGCACTATGCTGGGTGGTAATTCTTAGATACACGGGATTCATAACTACTTGTGGGTGATAATTAGTGAGAAAGGATCTAGTTCTGAAAATCTGAATTGTCACCTATAATGTGGGGTTATTTTACATTAGTATTTGTAAGAAAAAACCTATAATGGAAAGATTTGAGCCATATTTTGGAGCCACTCTTGGTTTTGACAGTGCTTCTGGGCCTCCATGATGCAGATGATTCTGATATTCAGACATATATTCCATGTTATTTCATGTATAAGATACACTACAATGTCATTATCGTTCTCTTCGTGGAATTAACTATTAATGTAATTGTTTTCTTCATTTAGTTATCAGCGGATCGGAACAGGTGACAAAAACATACCATCCTCGCCCTACACTTCCTGATGTGCTTGACATCACAGCGCCTGAGCCGCCACTTCTAGAGGAGCTACGGAACAACAATGCTTCCCTCATAGCAATATCTGTGGCCGGCTCCGTCACCATCATGCTGATCGCTGGCATATGGTAGGTAGCATTTATAAGATACTCTGTGGAACAGGCGCATTATTTCAGATACATAATACACATTACACAGTGTAAACTTAGTCCAGGCCGTCACTAGATGCTCCAGATTTATCACAATACTGAACGCTTCATGATAAATTTGGGGCATATTACAAGGCCAGACATGTTATAATGTCAGTGGACTGATAAGCAGCTAATGTAAGAAAAAACATTGGAGGATCTGTGCACATATTTCACTCAGAGCTGCCATGTAAGTAGCAAATATCAAATAACTGATAGATTTACTTTTTTCAGCATCTGCATGTTCTGGAGGAAAATGAAATCTAGAGAGCCTCTGGAAAAAGAGCCAGTGTGAAGGCGAACCGTCAAGCACCATCCTGTACTGCCGCCTGCCAGGAAAAAAAAAACCTGAAAATTTTAACCCTTCCCCAAAAACAAAAAACTTAAAAAAAACTTCCCTTCCCCATTTCTCCCTTCCCTTTCTCTCCCTTATCCCCTCCATAAAAAAATAAAAAAAATAAAAATGTTTCCCAAAAAATAAAAAAGTATCTTCCCTTCCCCTTTTCTTCCCTCCCCTTTATCCCTAAAAAATAAAAAAATAAAAATATACAAAAAATCTTGACTGCAGCATTTCATTTCCCATTCCTTACCTGCCTATATATCAGATAAGAACTACAGAGACTATATCGGAGAAAGACCAGGAAGATGGAGTCTCTTGTTATTCTTGACACCAGAGCCAGTTTCAAGATCTATAGTCATATAACTTATGGTTTGACTGAGCGGAAACATGTCTTTATTAGAAAACCTCTCTAAGGGCTCATGGACATGAACGTATTTTTTGTCCATGTCGGTTCCATTTTTTTTTTGTGGCCCTAATGCAGAACCATTCACTTCAATGGGCCTGCAAAAAAAAAACTAAATAACTCTGTGTGCATTCAGTATCTAAATGTCCGCAAGTCCATTCCGCAAGGACAGGCATTGTTACAATGGATTCTCAAAAAATACGGATGTCACACGGATGTCACACAGGTGTCATCCGTTTTTTTTTGCGCATCCATGTTTTGCAGATCACAATATACATACGATCGTGTGCATGAGCCCTAAATCTAAATGACTAACTTCAAGCTCCTGGGCTCCAATGTAAAATATTTAACAGGGTCTTGAACTATCATGTGTGGTGTACAGCACTGGTCTACTCATATGTGGACCTTTTGGACCCCTTCAAATTAAAGGGCCTATGGTGTGACCTTTGCTGGAGGAAAAAGGTGGAGCCCCCCATCTTCTGCCTAACCATTCAGATTGGCTGACACCACCATGTATGAACCATGCACAGCTCCTGGGCCCATTACGTACCCTCTTCCAAATTCTTTGGCATGGGTTTTTATAAACAATGCTGTGTGACAGGCACTACTTACTTGGTGGTTACTTTGGGCCATGGGTTTGCTATCTCTCCATTTTTCACTCTTGCTCTGTCCTGTCCTTCTGGTACTGCTATCTTCTCCTTCCCTCCTCCTACTTCTGGAGGACTAGAGATCCTCTTTGGCAGCTGCTTCATCCTCTAACTGCTTGCTAATTCAAATGCCAGCAATGGGGCAGCAAAATCTAAAATTGTTTGAGCAGGAGGAGACCGCTGCACTTGGGGAATAGGTGTCCTTCCATTCAGTACATTCTTGGGACCTGCTGGATATGATGCCTGCATGGGAAAGAGAAGGAGAAGGGAGGATATCACTGAGCGCTGGGTTGCCTGGCATCCCCTGCAAGGCATAGAGTAAAATAGTGGTGGGCTGGATACAGCAGGGGCAGGCTAGAAAGTCCACTAGCAGCAGTCGAGGCCTGTAATAAATAGTCTGTAATGGCAGAAATGGTCATACTGTATACATTTCTCCTAGTACCAGTCATATCATATTTCCTGACAATTCTCATGTATATTATATTTACAGGTTAATGGCTGTATACACTTTTGAAAGTATTTTTTTGTATTATTGTATTGTGCTCATTTTGAGCTAAAAATCTTTTTTTCAATTGTCTTTAATAAAAATGATGAGCCGTTTTCCCTGCACAGCTTGAGTTCTACTACCAGCAGGATCTTTACTTACTCTCTGCTCTGTCAGGCAGGGAGCTGACGGGCTCCTTATCTCTGATCTCTGACCTTATAAACACTCATTAAAGCTTAGTTCTTATCTTAATGATAAGAATGTGGCTTTAATAGGTGTGAATGACCTTTTGGTAATTTAGAGATAAGGGTTATTAGATGATCTACAATTACTGTACTTCCCCTTTAAGAGCAGGGATATGGTGTGTTAACCAACATACACTACTACTAATGTCCTTCTGGACTAGATTCCACCAATTTTTCCTGCACCTACCTACATTAACTAAGACTTAACTTTTATTTCCTATAGTTTAATATTACTGGTGTGAATAGCTAATTGGTTAAAATTTTCAGTGATCACTGGCCTTTATATATCACATTAGACCACCTTGTCAGGACTGTCACCTGACTAGGTTGCTGAGTTGATGCACACTTATGCGAACAGGCTGCGCGCTGCCTGTATATTAGATATGCTCTGTGCGATTCATTTTCTTATGCTACTAGGCCACAGTGATTTACTGCCATAAAATTCAGAGCTTCACGCTGCCCCCCGACATGTTTCGCCGTATCACGGCGTCTTCAGGGGTTAGGGAAGAGTGTGAGCGTGTCCGCCTCACGGCTGGCTTATAAAAGGTTCGTTTGTGACGTAATTACTGGGGGCCTCACTAGGGGGCGCGATAGAGAACTTTATTCAGATGCTGATTGGGTATACTGTACGGTTTAGCCTGCTTTCCTCATAACCACCGCCCCCTGACGTCATCTGCCTCCTACCTTCCTCCTTCTAATTGGTCCACGTCATCGGGAAGCGCCTACTCGCGTCATGGCTCCGCCCACCCGACGTCATCTACCTTCTGTTTACCTGCTCCTAATTGGTCCTCATCGTCTGGTGATTCCGTGCATGTCCGGTAGGCATAGTTGTTCTCCGGTGCCTAGGTTGGTGCGCATGCCCTCCGACTTAGCTCCCAGCCTCTTCCATAATCTGGATCTTTCGCTTCGCTACGGCGCATGCCCACAGACTTAGGCTCCGGCTTTGAGAATATCTCTGTTCTTATCCTTCTCGCTATAGATTCTCTTCAGGTGATATTTCTTCATATCTTTCACTTATAACCATACTTTATTTTTATCCTTCTGCCTTACCCTTGCCGTAATCTTCATTGATTAAATGCATTTGCTTAGGCATATTGTTTCTTCATATATTTCTCCTACTTTTAACTCAATGTTGCCCAGCTCAAGTGTTATTTATTCATCTTTGAGGATATCTCAACATCACCATACGTTCTCTCCCTACTAGTGTCTGCTCCCAGAACATACTATTGGAGTATTCCCTATTTGGCCTGACATGTATCCCCACTATCTTCTCATGTTCATTATTCTTTTGTACTATTATACTTTTTCCTATGCCTCCTTCTATTTAGCTTCACTGTGGAGGAAAAAGAGGAGGGGGGGGGAGAGAAACTAATTAACAAGAGTGGGGACAGCAAATTGAACGAGACTCCTATACTCCAAAGACAGGAACTAATAACGGTATTCCATTTGATATTCTTTATATACCTCTGCCTTCAGGTCTCAATCTGCCCCAGACCCGGTTGGTCTCATTCCTTTAGTTTATTTTTCTCATTTCTGTGATATCTCTCACTTTTATCCCCTAGTGTGTAGTCATTCATACATATGTAGCTTGCATTATCTATTCCCTATACACGAGGTTCATGAGGCTTTTCCTAAAAAGGCCATTTTCTCTAATAGGGGTTCCATTATTTTATTTTACTTTTATCTTCCATAGTGAATCTTACCGTAGAGGAGGTTGCTCTATTTTTTTATAAAAGAAATTATTGTACCGTTTGCTATTTGAATTATTAATTATATTATTTTGTTTTTGTTCTCTTTTTTCCTAGGTGGGGATAATGATACCTACAGGAAGGACGAGTACGTAAACCCTTCATTAAGCCCTCTCGGGGCTAGACTATTTAGTAGGTAAATCCATTTAGTTTCTTCTTGTTGGAGTTTTTTGTCTATATCACCCTTACGTGGTCCTGATTTGACTTTCATCAGTCCCCAGAATTTAAAGTCGGTGTTGTGGTCCTTATGCTTTTCTCTCATGTGTCTGGCCAGGCCGGTGTCCTCTCCTGTATTAATACTGCTCAGATGTTTTGATATTCTTCTTCTCAACTCCTGGATAGTCTTCCCAACATACAACTTGGGGCATTCGCAGCTGATGACGTATACGACCCCCTTTGTCTTGCAATTGATGTAATCCCTGACTTCATAGTGTTTCTCATCCACAGGATTTTTGAAGGTTTTAGTAATTTTCATCCGACTACAAAAAGTACAATCTCCACAAGGATATGATCCATTGTGGGACAGCCACGTCGTTTTTTTAGCTGTTCGATGAGGTTGATAGTGGCTATGAACTAGCTTTTATTTTAAGTTCTGTCCTCTTCTGAATGTTATAGCTGGATATTTTGGTAGTATTTGTTGTAGATCTACGTCGGCCTGCAGGATGTGCCAGTGCCGTTTCAAAATTTCTTGTATGCCACTATGTTCTGTATCGTACGTTCCTATGCACCGTATAATCTTCTCTCCTTTTGTTTTTTTGTTTGTCAACAGGTCCAATCTTACTGTCCTTCTGGCTTTATTGTAAGCTCGATGCAAGCATTTTTGGGAGTATCCTCTCTCATAAGATCGTGAGTATAATATACTACATTCTTTTTGGAATGCTTCCTCGGTGGAACAATTCCACCTGGCTCTAAGATATTGTCCCACCGGGATTCCTTTCTTGAGGGAGTCAGGATGGAAGCTTTGCCAGTGTAGCAGGTTATTTGTCGATGTTGCTTTCCGATATATTTCGGTTTGGATTCTGCCATCAGGTTGCAGGTTTATTTTTAAATCCAAGAAATTAAGGGTATTTTTATGTATTTCAGCTGTAAACTTCATACCAATCTGATTATCATTCAGTTGGCTTACAAAATCATAAAATTGTGCTTCAGTGTCATCCCAAAAAATCTAAATATCGTCAATATAACGACCCCAAAATAATATGTGTTGCGTGTATCTTTCCATAGTGTCCCTAAAAACTATACAATCTTCCCACCACCCTAAAAATAAATTTGCGAAACTTGGTGCACAAATCGTGCCCATAGCGGTGCCGGTGACCTGTAAATAATATTTCCCATTGAACAAAAAAGTTAATAGTGTAATAACAAAACTATTGTGCTCATAATACTGTGTCCCTTTTGTGTTCAAATAATAGTGTGTTGCTTGTATGCCAAGGTGATGTTGAATGCTAGTATAAAGTGCCTCAACATCAAGACTCGCTATGAGCGTATGTGAATTTACTTGGATTTCCTGCAAACTGACGACAGTATCCTTAGTGTCTCTAAGATATGAAGGTAGTGTTTTAACAAATGGTGAAATAACCTGTTCCACATACTCACTAATGCTTTCGCATAAGCTTTGATTACCGGAGACTATTGGTCTCCCTGGGATTGGTTCCCTTTGTTTGTGAATTTTAGGAATGGCGTAAAAGGTTGCTATGGTAGGTCGCGGTCTGTACATAACTTTATACTCTTCCTTAGTAATTAGATTACGCTCCTTGGCATTTTTAAGGAGTTTTTTTAATTCTAGGACGTATTTTTCAGTGGGGTCTGTTCTTAGCTCCCTATAGATATTGCTCTCATTGAGGAGATCCATTATCATTTTTTCATAATCTTTTCTTTTCAGTAAGACAATATTCCCTCCTTTGTCCAAAGGTTTTATGACTAAGTTGTCATTACTCATTAGATCTTTCATAGCCATTTGCTCTTCTATAGTTAGATTGCTGTACTTGTTCCTTTTAGGGGCTCTGATGCTGATGGTTTGCAACTCCCTAGTAACAACATCCACAAATGTTTGGATGTTTGCATATTTCCCAAATGGGGGGGGGGGGTGAACCTGGACCTGGGAGTTAAGGTGCTAAATGGTGGACTCAGGGCTATTATTTCGCCTTCTCCTTCCCTCTGCAGTAGCTCAAGGGTTTCAACTGCTTCCCTCTCACGCTTTTGTGCATTGAGTTCTGCTTGCTCGCTGGAGTTAAATTCCTTATGTAGCGCTAATTTCCTAGCGAACAGGTTAATGTCCTTCACCCACAGAAAGCAGTTGAAGTGTGGTGCTGGGGTAAAGGAGAGGCTTTTTTGTATCAGACTGATATGTTCAGTTGCTAGGTTTATCTTAGTTTTATTGATAATCTGCATTGCCCCCTCATCCTTTCTATTGCGTGCTACACTTGGGTCTATACTCCCCTCTGTTATCTGCGGTGCTCTTATCATCAAATTTTCTGATTGTAGCCCCATTTTTCTCTGTCGCGTAATTGTACTCCCATTCCTGGGTCTTGATTTGTTGTCCATGTGTCACGGCTGAGGACGGGGAAAATCCTCAGCTGTGCGATGCCCGAAGATGTTAGGCTGCTCGGCCAGGACGACAGGATTAGGGAGCAGGTCACCTCCTAAAGCGTCCCTAACCTGACCCTAACTCCTAGCTGCATGGGCCGACCTTTAAGGTAGGAGGACCCATGCTCAGGAACCTCGGATCCCTAACTCATCCCCCGACCGGTCCCTGGACTAGGAGTCAGGGTAAGACGGCCTGTTCCTTCTGGACACGGAGGAACAGGGGTCTCACTGGCCAAGCTGCAGGGAAAAGGGGAACACTAACAGTCTTACGGATATGGCAGGTGAACTGAACTAGTTCCACCTACCTGCCACAGCCTTGCTGACTGGATCCCTGTGCTGGCAAGCTAATGTCCACAGAACATGAAATGAACCCATCAAACACATATCCACACACAGGAATCCAGATCCATAAGCTGCACCAAATAACAAAAGGAAAATCCCAACTGAACATCACTTAGACATCACACATAAAAATGACATAACTTAATGTGACATAAATCTTATGACCAAGGGTGGCCCCCACTGGCAGGTGTAAAACACAGGAGGATGCTCCAGCTAAGCATGGCTGAAGCAACCCTCAGACATGTGCTAAAGACTGAGGCTTTATAGGCCCAAGTAGCCACGCCCAACAAACACACCCAGAGCACACACATACTGGGAAGGGAGTTAACCCTTCCAGCACCAGGGAAGGGAAACACAAACTTAAAGGGAAAGTGTCCAACCCAAGAACACACTGTGGCTGTTGCCGCAGGCAACGACATGGGTGGCAACCATGTCCTGGGAGTCAGCCCAAAGGCCGGGACACTGCCACCACATGTACACATACAACCAAACGTTGCCACGGGCAACCACAGTGAAGGAAAGATGTCAGTGCACACCAAACATAAAACAGAGTGCACACCAGACATACAAAAGTGCATACATACACGCACACAACTCCAAGGCAACCGCACACATACCTGTTGTCCGCGGCAACCGCACCTGAGGCAAACAGCAAAATGTCTCCAGCTGCGGTTGACACAACAACCCAAACCGCGGGCAACTGTATGCGGCTCCCAAGGAGTCACGGCCATAAACATGGTCGTGACACCATGTTGTATTTCCAATTGGACTTGGGTTGGTATTAGAGGTGGCATTCCTTTGAGAGTTTTTCCTCTGTGAGTAGGGTAATTTATTTTTAGGTTTTCGTTTGGTATTTCCTGTTATTTGAGTGTTACTACCCTCTATTTCAGAGGTTTCTGATTCGGATATATCTGTATATTCTCTCCAATTTTCCTTTTGTCTGAACGGGAATCGCCCCCCTTGTTTTCTAGGATATATATTACCGGTATCTAAATCTTTTTTATCTTGCTTATATTTCCTATGTTTGCGTTCTTTTATCTCTCCCTGAAGGCTTTCTACGTTTTTTGGCAGCTTTTGTTCGTACCCCACGAATTCTGGTTTAGTTCTAAATGTTTGGATCTCCTGAATCTCTTTTTGTAATTGCGTCGTAATCTTTGCCAAAGACTTTTGTTCGTAATCTAACAAGTACGCTTGCATCCGCAATGAATTTTCTGTAAGAAGTATTTCCCAACCTTTTATGAACTCGCTATCCTCCTGGTGGGAGTTAGGAGTTATGTTGATTCTCATTCCTCTATACACTATTTTTTGTTGGATGTACGTTTCTAGGCTAGCTGTTTCCCAAACGCCTTGGATGTATCGTCTATAGGTTTTATTAATTTCTTTGAAGGCCTTTGAAGGCCTGACAGTCTACCAGACAGTCCACTGGTAGACTTTCAGTAGAGAACACTCTCCCTGCCTCTGCCAGAAACGCTTGAGTGGTTGTCAGATTTGAGAGAAAGCCTGCCATTGATTTCCTCCACACCTATTGGGGTGTACTGTTGTCCCTCCTGTAAGTTATCTCCCCCAGGTATTGGGAAATTATTGGGATTTTGACCCTATTTTTGAACTACAATTACTGTACTTCCACTTTAAGAGCAGGGATATGGTGTGTTAACCAACATACACTACTACTAATGTCCTTCTGGACTAGATTCCACCAATTTTTCCCGTACAGTATACCCAATCAGCATCTGAATAAAGTTCTCTATCACGCCCCCTAGTGAGGCCCCTAGTAATTACGTCACAAACGAACCTTTTATAAGCCAGCCGTGAGGCGGACACGCTCACACTCTGCCCTAACCCCTGAAGACGCCGTGATACGGCGAAACATGTCGGGGGGCAGCGTGAAGCTCTGAATTTTAGGGCAGTAAATCACTGTGGCCTAGTAGCATAAGAAAATGAATCGCACAGAGCATATCTAATATACAGGCAGCGCGCAGCCTGTTCGCATAAGTGTGCATCAACTCAGCAACCTAGTCAGGTGACAGTCCTGACAAGGTGGTCTAATGTGATATATAAAGGCCAGTGATCACTGAAAATTTTAACCAATTAGCTATTCACACCAGTAATATTAAACTATAGGAAATAAAAGTTAAGTCTTACTTATTAGATGATCTGCACAAAATAAAAATTAAAGTACCATTAACACCGCTAGAAAACAGTTAACCCTTTGTGATATAACGGCTCAATATTTTTAATAGTGATGGACGAACATTGGGTGGGACGTTTCGGGAATGTGCGTTTGTGATCAAATGTTCACGAACCGCACGTTTGCGCCGGGCCCCATTCACTTTAATGGCAGGCGAACCTGAAAAACAGGTCATATTTGCAGCCCCCAAATACTTACTAGAAGTGCCATAGGCGTGCGCACGGGGTGTGCCTGGGCACACCCTAATCAAGCCTCAAAATGTAGGTTCTGTCACCTCTGTGCTCACGGGGGCCCCCCCGCTGATTCCACTTTAACTGTTACACTGGCCACCGCCTTCACACCGCAAATTACAATACCTGGCTGCGGGATGCCGGCGGGCGACGGCTAGTAATTCACATAGGGGGCGGACCTGGTGGAGGCAGAGCCGTGTGCTGTTCAGGCGCAGGCTGGGAGTTGTCCCGTCTGGGCGGCAGAGTTGACGTTACGCTGCTTGCCCCGCACGCCTGCTGGTGAGGACGGTTGCGGCGCGCGTGATAGTTTTGGAAGGGAACTTGGTGTGGCAGGCGCAGCGCTATGAAGTGCCTTTTGCGCTGTGGCATTAGAAGAAATTTGGTATCTCTGACTTTTAGTCTAACCAGACTGTCTATTACTCTGTAATTCCTCTAGCACCGTTCTATGGAATTAGTAGGTTTAAAGAGCACACCAAATGCTTGAAATAACTTCTTTATTAACTTCAACTTTTCTTCATATAACACTGCCGCCTCCGCAGAAGATAATCCATATACTTTGTACATAACACATGTTGAAAAGATATCACAAAATGGCGATATGATTAAGATGGTGGTTCAACAGTTTAATCTTGTCAGTCAACATAAAATGGTGGATATATTTCTCTCTAGAGTATCTGTACTCTCACTTTAATTTATTTAATCACTTTAAGATCTCTCTGAGAGGTATATCTGAGGTCTAATAGATCTGCTTGCTTAACTTGGTTTGCAATATGCAATTGCCTATGATCTGGTATGAGCAGTTCACAGTTTGCATGCAATTTGTATGGAATCTGGTTTGTATGCTTGCAATTTCTATTTGCAATTGACTTGTATGGTTGCAATTTGAATTTGCAATTGAATGGTTGCAATTGGTGGAACTGTAAGTAAACACATATATAACTGGTTCAGTATACAGTTCTAATCACAATATTAACAGTAGGAACATTATATAATTATTTTAAGAAAAAGAGGAGTGTAGCAGCTCTCACCTGCCCTTCCTGTAGTTGTGTGCACGGACAGCCCGTGTCAGGTGCGGGCGACAATGGAGAAAAGAAGTTGAGAAAATCCAGCTCCACTTAAAAAGGAATAGGCGTTTATTCAGCTTGCGGTTAAAAACTCATCCGAGGATACAAAATAGCAGTCTTGTCTAAGCTTTTCGGGCTACTAGAAACAATTCCAGCCCTTCTTCATGACACAGAAAAACATTGAGAGTGAGACCTCTTGTAGGGGTGAGTGCACCTGTGTTCACTAATGTTCCCACAGGCCTGTAACCGCCCCCAGAAAGAGGTACCACACCTTCAAGTTAACTCTTCATATGAAAATCAATTTAAAGAAAAAAGAAAAAAGAAAAACACATAAATATATAACCATATGTATGCATAGAGAAAATATATGTGGCCAATAGCTATGCACAAACTATGTCATACAAGGATGTACATATATAATGGATACATGAAATATAAACTGAATATGTAACAGTATTATGCCAGAATATGATGGAATATAATGGAGATCACATTATCAGAGAATTGAGTACTGTAATATGTGAACTCCTCTTTTTTCTGGAAGTATCAATCCTAAAAATGTTGCGCAATAAAAAGAAAAGAAATAATCAACAAAGAGTTTCTTTCAGCTCAACAGATATGGATTCTGCCGATTCCGAACATGTTCAGGTGAACAATAGCCCTTCGGGACACTATTTCGGTTACCCATTTTTTTTCAAAACAACACGTTCTGGAGCCTTCAACACGTTCTGGAGCCTTCAACACGTTCTGGAGCCTTCACTTACTGTCTGTCTCTGATAGTTGGATTAGCACAGACACTGACAAACAAACACCTTGAGCTTGAGATTAACACACCACTGGGTTATCAGCAAGCCGTCTCCTTCCCTTCTACTATTTCTTGGGGTTACACACCAGGGTTACCCCTCAATGTAGGCACTTTAGGAGACTTCTATTGTTCTGTCAGTCTATGCCTCTCCTTTCTCCCAGAGACCAGAGAAACCAACCATACACAAAAAAATAATAAAACACAATACATCAAGCTTATCAATACAATGGGGTTCTTACTTTCATGCCCCTGAGGATGCCTCACTGTCGGTGCACCCCTCCCTAGAACAAATATGGATAGACTAAGCCAAGGGACACAGAATAGGTAAGATGAATATATTTTCTCACCTCTTATTACGGGCCGCGGTCCCGGTGTCCGTTGGCTTGTCTCTCTGGGTCCAGTCTCTGGGGGTACGCCAGCAGGAGGTCCAATCCTCAGGCCCCACGTTGGGCGCCAACTGATATGGTTCTGGATCTGACTCCAATAGTCAGTGATGTATTGTTGATGTATTGCTCCGAATGATATAAAATAATTGGCATACGTACGCCTTGAAAGAGATCACACACAGACTGTCACAGAGAAGTCAGTCAATGCAAGATGCTGCGTTTATTGAGATTACATGACAATTAGATCATCAAATTAGCCGAGTCATAAAGTTCCTCTTTTTTGCTATAAAAAAATCATGTAATCTCAATAAACGCAGCATCTTGCATTGACTGACTTCTCTGTGACAGTCTGTGTGTGATCTCTTTCAAGGCGTACGTATGCCAATTATTTTATATCATTCGGAGCAATACATCAACAATACATCACTGACTATTGGAGTCAGATCCAGAACCATATCAGGATCTTCTCCCGTCATCGTCGCAAACCGCACAGAGTCAAGAGACTGCTTCACATAAAGCGGCTTCAAAAAACGGAGAGCAGGCCGAAAACATTGCAAACCGCCGATATCCGACAAGATACAAAAAGGACAGGATGAATTGGAAGTAATCAATCTATCCGCTTCCATCAGGGCCGTCTTTACCAAGGGGCAAAAGGGGCAGCTGCCCCGGGCCCAGTTGCTCCTGGGGGGCCCAAGACAGCTGCCTCTTGAGCCTTGCTAGCCACTGCCCCGGGTGTCAGGCTGTCAGCTACACAGGGGGTGCTGCCATGCCATGCCTGCCGGCACTGAGTCCAGGCAGCGTACTGTGAGTGAGAACTGTGATCTAAGACCTGAGATGACATCATCACCATGTGACCAGTAACCTAGCAATATTACTGGTCACATGGCTATGAGGTCATCACAGCTCCTAGCAAGAGTGTTGCTGCAGGAGAAGTTTGCACTTATCTGTGGAGCTTTTTTGTGCGAAGATTACATCAGAAAAAGGTGACAGGGGCTGTTATGCTAATATACTGTAAACTACTGTATAGTGGGGGACTGTATACTGTGTGGGGCTGTATACTGTGTGGGGCTGTATACTGTGGGGGGCTGTATACTGTGGGGGGGGCTGTATACTGTGTGGGGGACTGTATACTGTGTGGGGGGGCTGTATACTGTGTGGGGCTGTATACTGTGGGGGGGGCCTGTATACTGTGGGGGGCGCTGTATACTGTGGGGGGGGCTGTTGTTTATTGTGGGGGGTTCTATACTGTGTGGGGGGCTGTATACTGTGTGGGGGGCTGTATACTGTGTGTGGGGGGCTGTATACTGTGGGGGGCCTGTATAGTCTGTGGGTGCTGTATACTGTGTGGGGGGCTGTATACTGTGTGGGGGCCTGTATAGTGTGGGGGGGCCTGTATAGTGTGGGGGGGGGCCTGTATAGTGTGTGTGGGGGCCTGTATAGTGTGGGGTCTGTATACTGTGGGTGCTGTATAGTGTGGAGTGCTATACTGCTGTACTGTATAGTGTGGGGGGCTGTATCGTGTATAGTTTGGGGTGCTATATACGGTGAGATGCTATACTGCTCTACTGTATACTGTGAGGTGTTGTATACTGTGGGGTGCTGTATACTGTGGGCTGCTGTATACTGTGGGCTGCTATACTGCTCTACTATATACTGTGGGGTACTGTATAGTGTGGGGTGCTATACTGCATACTGTGTGGTGCTGTATACTATAGGGTGCTATACTGCATACTATGGGGTGCTGGAGTGCACTGTAACACTAGGGTGAGCCGAGCCCTGGTCTCCTTCCTGCAGAGCGGTGCCCACTTCCAGCCTGAGCCCAGCTGCCCAGAGCACTGATCCTGAGCCGCTGGAGTCTTCAGAACTGGAAGTATTTACAGTCATTCACTGGACTCTACCAGGTGTGTGTTGATTTTTTGTGTGTGTGTTGTGGTGGAGGGCGTGATTGCCTGCTAAGGTGTGGGAAGGCGGGATCCAGGGGGCCCAAATAAATTTCTGCCCAGGGTCCAATCAAAATTAAAGACGGCCCTGGCTTCCATATTGTCGGCGGATGATATTAGCATACTAAAAAGAGGCTTAACATTTTCTCCTACCTGCCATTTTGACCTATACAGGACGCTCTTGGATGTCAACAGGCTGGCTCGCGCCCTCACTCTCCGTCGGCATTTTCAGGTGGGTGGTAATGATGTTTGTGCTACGGAGGCTGGGGACGCTGATCACCCTGTTGCGTCCAATAGTGATCCTACTGTATCTGCTGCTGCGTATACTTTATATAATAGGCATATGAGTTTTCTAGAGATGATGCATGTCTGTCAGTTACAGGAATCTAACACAGTTCTGGATGATCTGGATCTGTATAACAGGTCCATGAATTTTCATACAAAGAATCGGGACTTTTACCCAATTCAGTCCAGATCTCCAGCACTGGATAGATACCAGGATTTAGTGGAACGTGATCTAGTTTTGCTGCATGATCAGATCAATCTTGACTCTGGAGGTTGTAATAACATTTCTAAAAAAGAAAAAGAGGCACTCCGGGATCTTAAAACAAGAGCTGATGTTGTCATCAAACAATCTGATAAGGGGGGTGGGGTTGTCGTGCTGGACAGTGGTCTATATAGAACCCTGATTGAATCCATGCTTAGTGATACATCAGTGTATGTCACTCTTAGCGACAATCCCCTCCCCTCCTTTCAGAAGGAACTCAGGGTTATTCTGGATTTAGGAATCCAATCAGGCTTCCTAACTAATAAAGAATCAGAGTATATTTATACCATGTCCCCAATTATTCCAGTGTTTCATGCACTCCCAAAAACACACAAAAATGTTTTTCCACCTCCTCTTAGGCCCATTGTAGCGGGCATTGGCTCCTTTTCAGAGAGAATGTCACAATGGGTTGATTCTATACTCCAGCCACTTATTCCATTAATACCGGGTTATCTCAGGGACACCAGGTCTGTTTTGCAAACAATTGATAATATGGAATGGTCCTCAAATTGTGTTTGGATCACAGCAGACGTGGTGTCCCTGTACACCAATATCCCCCATGAACTGGCTATTAAATCATTAACCTGGTTTCTACAAACATATGGCAATATTACTGCAGGATTGCAGGAATATGTCCTGATGGTGGTGGACTTCCTCCTCAGGCGCAATTTTTTCATGTTCAATAATAAATTTTATCTTCAGATATCGGGGGTGTCGATGGGGGCCAAATTCTCTCCCTCCATTGCAAACATTTTTATGGCATGGTGGGAGAGGTGTTTTCTCTTCATCGACACCCACCCTTTTTGGCACCACATCAGGTGGTATGGCCGTTACATTGATGACCTGATCCTGATTTGGACGGGTGATGTGGCGGCCATACCCTCCTTTTGTGGTTACATCAATTCTTGTGTGGAGAACATCTCCTTTAGTGTCCATCACACATTGGAGGTGGCTTTTTTGGATTTGCGCCTGAGGGGGGACCCCGCCACCAGTCAGGTATCTACCTGCACATACAGGAAACCTATGGCAGGCAATACTACATTACATGCAACATCATGTCATCCAAAACATGTAACTGCCAATATACCCAGGGGGGAAATAATCTGTGCAAGAAGAAATTGCACGGATAAAAATAGCTTTATGGAGGAGGCTGGATATATCTCCCACAGACTGGGCAAAAGAGGCTACAGTGCAAAACACATAAAAGATGCCATAGCTCAGGTCTCCACTATAGAAAGGGGATCTCTCCTGTATTCTAAACAGCAAGATCCATTGCAAAGGGAGGTTCCACCTCTTGATATAGACACCAATAGTAAAGACAAAAACAGAAATAAAAACTGCAATATCAAGGACAAGGACACAAGGAATAATTTGTTTGTGACCCAATATAGTACAGAGTATCAACAGATTTGTCATATTATAAAAAAAACTTTTTCCTGTCCTGTCTTATGATGGTCAATGGACTGACATAGTTGCAGATGGGGTTAAATGTGCAGCTAGAAGGGCACCCACAATTGCAAACTATGTCAGTCCTAGTCTATATCAAGAGGAGAAAAAGTCGCAACCTGTGTGGCTTAGGACCAAGGGGAGTTATAAGTGTGGACACCACAGATGCATTTGCTGCACACACATGGTTAAATCCAAGACCTTTTCCTCAACAGCAAATAATAGAGTTTTTCCTATGAAAGCGTATCTCAACTGCAATACAACCCATGCTGTCTATTTGATCACTTGCACTAAATGTAAATTGCAATACGTGGGTTGCACTATTAATGCTATAAAATCTAGAATACGCAAACACATCTCTGATGTGCCCCATCATGGAAGTCGCAATGTGTCTGCAGCTAGTCTGCATTTTGCTGTCTGCCATGATGGGGACACGTCAGACATGGTAGTACAAGGCATAGAAAAGGTTTTTCTGCCTAAGCGTGGAGGAGATTATAGAAGGAAACTATTAAATAGAGAATCCTTCTGGATTTTTTCGCTGAACACACGTCAACCTGAGGGGCTCAATAAACGTCTAGATCTGATCATGCAGCAATAACTCACATACCAGGGATCTGATATGTGAACTCCTCTTTTTTCTGGAAGTATTACAGTACTCAATTCTTTGATAATGTGATCTCCATTATATTCCATCATATTCTGGCATAATACTGTTACATATTCAGTTTATATTTCATGTATCCATTATATATGTACATCCTTGTATGACATAGTTTGTGCATAGCTATTGGCCACATATATTTTCTCTATGCATACATATGGTTATATATTTATGTGTTTTTCTTTTTTCTTTAAATTGATTTTCATATGAAGAGTTAACTTGAAGGTGTGGTACCTCTTTCTGGGGGCGGTTACAGGCCTGTGGGAACATTAGTGAACACAGGTGCACCCTCCCCTACAAGAGGTCTCACTCTCAATGTTTTTCTGTGTCATGAAGAAGGGCTGGAATTGTTTCTAGTAGCCCGAAAAGCTTAGACAAGACTGCTATTTTGTATCCTCGGATTAGTTTTTAACCGCAAGCTGAATAAACGCCTATTCCTTTTTAAGTGGAGCTGGATTTTCTCAACTTCTTTTCTCCATAATTATTTTAAATACCTTTTTTGGCCTCTTGTTCCCATAAAACTGGACTCTGACTGAAACTGTGTGTCTGTTCAGATCCTCTCTCTGGTGAGTAATGATTCCAGCAGCTCCTGCTAGGGGAATTCCCAGACAGGCTGTCTGTGAGGCTGGCTGTGATTGGTGAAAACTCTTGCTGTATGAGAAGCTGGCTGTGATTGGTCTAGACCAGTAATGGCGAACCTTTTACAGACAGAGTGCCCAAACTGCAACCCAAAACCCACTTATTTATCGCAAAGTGCCAACACGGCAACGTAACCTGAATACTACAGTCCAATATAGAATATCTTCAATGTACTGTATCATTTGGCTATAATATCCTGTCTGTATTCAGTGCGCTGCCTGTGCTCTTCATAGTGCGCCCTGCGCTAATGAATGGCAGGAAAAGTCTAAGGCATATTGGTACACCATAGATTTTTCCAGGGTGCGGGTGCCCACAGAGAGGGCTCTGAGTGCCGCCTCTGGCACCCGTGCCATAGGTTCGCCATCACTGGTCTAGACTTTTGACCAGCAATAATAGATTAACACTATGCTTTCTGTTGTTTCTGCTGTGTCACTAAGCTTATTTTTCATTACAAAATGAATCTTAAAGGCATATAATCTTTTTCTGCTTCTGTGAACACAAAATTGTCACGCCTTGATCTGTGAATGTGCGGAGATCTATCAGACTGGCTGCACATGTCTGACTTCTTTGTTTCTTTTGATTTGGGTTTGAGCTGGATCCATCTTCCCTCAGGTGTACTGGATTTCATTGTTAGTTAGGCTATTTATCCCTCCTTCCCCCAGTGGCCTGTGCGGGTTATAGTTCTTTCCTGGGAGCTCTTGATTTGTGGTGGATCGTCTGCTCCAGCTCTGCTCAAGATAAGTCCTCTCCTTCATTTCCCTTTGTGTGTTTTTCTAGGCCTCTAGGGAGACACTTGCTTCTTCCTAATTTGAAGAAGCAGGTTACCTCTTCCCTTTTCCCTGCTGCCTAGGGTTTGCCCATGGTGTTTAGGTTTTAGGCACAAGGGCATGTGCATATCCAGCCTAAGGGTATGCACATGGGCACAGCAGTTTAGGGAAAGCTTTTAGGGATCGCTAGGAGGTGACCCTTTTCTCTCTAGCTTTTGGGCCTAGTCGTTTGTTCTGTTTGTTTTCCCGTGTTTGGTTATTTCCCCGCTTACCTACCTACCGTGACAAAAAATATAACAGTTATATGACATCCAAAACATAATGTCACAGTAAATAACTCTGCTTTTGTCTTTAACACATAAACATATGAACTGTATTAAGGTTTAGCAGTATACACATGTAAGGCTATACTAGCAACCTAGGACAGGTCTTAGCTGGCCAGGTACACTTGGTGCCCAGTTGCTCCGGTCTGGTACCCATAACGCATTATAAAAAATAAGTATGTACCCTGTCCCACAGTGCTACCCCTCCTTAGTTGTCCACTGTATGATGTCCCCTGATAGCCCTCCTCAGTTATATTACCCCTGTATAATGTACAGGGGCAATATAACTGTATGCGTGTATATAATGTATATATATATATATATATATATACACACACAGGCGAGCTCACGGCATGTGTTTGTGCTTTAGGGTGCACACCCTAATGCAATAGGCTACACACACCTATGAGAAGTGCACAAATAGTCCCATAACATAGACAGTGACATACCAGAGGGGGATCAATGTCAAAAAACCAAAAATATGTATTTTATTCAGGGGCCTTTTTTATGCGTCTTAATGGAAAACTCTCAAAAATATGCCTTGCTGGAGCCTAGACAAATTTTATTTTAGGCCACGGGAGTACAGGCCCCAAAAGCTAGGCATTCACCTGACAGAAAAGAAAAAGTGATTATGTGGCTGGAGGTACATTAGGCGGTCACTGAATAGCAATTTTACTGTAGGCCAGTGGAGGACAGGCCCCAAATATTAGGCATTGACCTGACAGAAAAGAACAAGTAATTATGTGGCTGGAGGTACATTAGGCGATCACTGAATAACAATTTTACTGTAGGGGCCAGTGGAGTACAGGCCCCAAAAATTTGGCATTCACCTGACAGAAAAGAACAAGTGATTATGTGGCTGGAGGTACATTAGGCGGTCACTGAATAATAATTTTACTGTAGGCCAATACAGGCCCAAAAAATTAGGTGGCATTCACTTGACAGAAAGGAACTTGTGATTATGTGGCTGAAGGTACATTAGGCGGTCACTGGCTAAAAATTTTACTGTAGGCCAGTGGAGTACAGGCCCCAAATATTAGGCCTTGACCTGACAGAAAAGAACAAGTGATTATGTGGCTGGAGGTATATTAGGTGGTCAATGAATAACAATTTTACTGTAGGCCAATACAGGCCCCAAAAATTAGGTGGCATTCACTTGACAGAAAGGAACTTGTGATTATGTGGCTGGAGGTACATTAGGCGGTCACTGGCTACATTTTTTTACTGTAGGCCAGTACGGGCCCCAAAAATTAGGCATTCACCTGACAGAAAAGAACTAGTGATTATGTGTCTAGAGGTACATTAGGCGGTCACTAGATAACAATTTTACTGTAGGCCACTGGATTAGAGGACCAAAATTAGGCATTTACCTGACAGAAAAGGCCTTTAATGCCGCTGTATATACATAAGACAAGGACCATTCTTTGTTCTGGGTGGTGGCAGATATGTTTGGGCTGGCATGAGGAAATTCAATTACACGTGGTCATCACAGGTGTTGAATTCCTCCAAGATCCATGCCTCATTCATTTTTAGAAATGTGAGGTAGTCCACACTGTCGTGAGCTAGGCGCCTGCGCTGAGGGGCAAGCCAAGAGTTCCATGGGAAATTGTGCCAGCTCTGGCCACATGTCAAGCCTGCACACCAAGTAGTCCATGGTTTCCTCACTTCTCAGAGCATCCACATCGGCCATTAACCCGATGTAGTCGGACACCTGTCTGTCTAGGCGTTCCCTGAGACTGCATTCAGAGGTTGGCTGTCGATGGGTTTGCTGCAAGAATGATCTCATATCTGAAGTGAATAATTTTCCACAGTCCCTTTAGAGATCCTCGGGATATAAATTCAAAATACTTGCTTGGTCACTGAGACCAAGAAAAAAATCCCTTTAGGGGTCCCTATTAGCAGTTAAAATATAACTTTTATTGTCAATGGTAAAGACTCACAACATAAATTGAAAAAAGAACAAAGAAAATTTAAAACTCTCAGTTGTAAAGAGGTATAAGGTACAGTTGGATAGACTAGGTTGCCTACTTTTTTCAACCTTTTATTACTATGTCTATTTTATGTAGATAGATAGAATGATGTCTATTTAATCATAGCATAGAGGCTATTTATATACAGCAAACAGACCTTGAGATGCACTTGGAATTTATTTTAACACTTGTGCTGTGGGCTTGATTTTATTTATTGATTTTTTATTTATTTTTCGGATGCCCTGCAGAGAGCCTTTATTTCAGGCCTCCCTGACATAATAGTTGTTGAGCTATAAATGTTCCAGTGTATCCCCTGTTTGCCTAGTGATCAACATATCTTCAAACCGCCCTCTTCTTGCAGGCGCAGTAGGATTGGTACCCACGCCTGTTTCGCTGTGAGTGAAAATTCCTCTGCCAGCGCTCGCAACAGCAGAATGCAGCATCTCTCGCAGCAAGGCCTGGAAATGCTGCATTATGCCAGCCCTCTGTGATTCTGGTAACATGTCCGCCATTTTGTGTTTGTACCAAGGGTCTAAGTACATTGCCACCCAATACTGGTCCTTGCCCTTTATGCTTTTTATACGGGGGTCCCTCTTCAAACACTGGAGCATGAAGGCCCCACATTTGCACTAAATTGGAAGAAGTGGAGCACCCTTGCTCCTGCTCATCGCCCAGGAGAATGTCATCCTTGGTCTCCTCGCCCCAGACAACATCAGGGATCCCCGAAAAGTTTAAAGCCTGCTCTTTTTGCTCCTCCTCCTCCCCCCAGCCACCATCCTCCTCTGACTCCTCTTCAGAATCCTGCTGACTTGTCTCAGATGGAGTAGCCCCCCTGGGAATTCATTCAGCATTGCGACTTCCTCATCTTCCAGCTCCTGCTCCTTGACGGCTTAATCAATGACACGATGCAATGCACGCTCCAGAAAGAAGGCGTAAGGTACGATGTCACTGATGGTGCCCTGGCTGCGACTGACCAGTTTGGTGATCTCATAAAATGGCTGCAGAAGTCTGCATGCGTCGTGCATGAGCAGCCTTTGGCGCGGTAAAAATAAACCAAGCTCCCAGAACCTGTCTTGCTGCAGAATTCGTACAGGTAGTCGTTAACTGCACATTTCTGCTGGAGCAGCCTATCAAGCATATACAAGGTGGAGTTCCATTGCATCGGGGCAGTCACAAATCAGACGTCTGACGGGCAGGTGGTGTCGCCGCTAAATGTCAGCAAGGCGAGCCATGGCCGTGTAAGATCTTCTAAAATGGCCAGAGATTTTCCTGGCCTGCCGCAAGATTTTCTAGACCCTAGGATATTTGGCAAAGAATCGCTGCACGACTAAGTTCAGGACGTGTGCCATGCACGGCATGTGTATCATTTTGCCCTGTTTCAGCACGCTTAGCAGATTGGCACCGTTGTCGCACACCACATTACCAACTGTCAAATTGAGCTGGGTTAGCCACTGATCGGCCTGTGACCGCAGAGCTGAAAGGAATGCATGACCGGTGTGGCTCTTGGCTTCCAGGCACAACAGCCGCAGCACATTATAGCAACGTCTCACCTAGCACATCGAATAGGTCCTGGGGAGCTTGCGGGGTGCAGCGGAAGAGGCGGTACCAGTGGAGAAGGAGGAGTCAGCTGAGGAGGAGACGGCGGATGGAGTAGGAGGAGGAGAAGAAGAGGCAGGCCTGCAGGCAATCCGTGGCAGTAATACCAAATCCACACGGGTGCCACTGTTTGCATGCTTGACAGCCGTCAGAAGGTTCCCCTAGTGCGCAGTAAAAGTTATGTACTCTCCGTGCCCGTGTTTTCTAGACCATGTGTCTGTAGTCAGATGTATCCTGGCACCGACACTGTGTGCCAGAGATACATTCATTTGCCGCTGAACATGGCCATATAGCGCTGGGATGCTCTTCTGGGAGAAATATTTCCTTCCGGGACCTTCCATTGCAGTGTGCCAATAGCAACAAATTTTCTAAAGGCCTCTGAGCCCACTAGTTTATATGACAGTAGTTGGCGGGCTTGCAGTTCCAACAAGCCAGTGATCAGCCATTGGGCAAGAGGGTTATCCGGCGTCATCAACTTTTTATGTTCAAACACTTGGGCCACAGAAGCCTGCCTTTTCCCAGATGAACACGACGACGGCACGGTGGAAGGTCGAGTGGAGGACAAATGGGAGGAGAGATGAGAAGAAGAAGAGGCAGGACGTGGAGCGCCGGGAGTGTGGCTTTGCGGGTTGTAACAGCGTTGCTCCCACTGGACTCGGTGATGGGAGGCCAGGTGCCTTCTTAAGGCAGTCGTCCCTAGGTGAGTATTGGGCTTACCGCCGCGACTTATGCGTTGACAGAACAGGCTACAGATGGCAACACTATTATCAGCAGCTGACACGTTAAAAAAAGCCCACACTGCGGAGCCATGTGCCGGAGTCCTGAGAGCGCAAGATGTGACTGTGCATGGTGGATAACTCACTCCAGATACATTTGCAGTCTGCTTTTTGTCTCCTATGCACTGTGAGTTCTACCTGCTTCTTCTCCTTCTCTTCCTTATCTGCTGCTCCGTCTCTCCCTTTGAACTCTCCTCCAATCCCTCTCTTGTGGGCACCCACGTGACGTCCATCGACACGTCATCATCGTCACCTTCACCAGCACTGACATAAGAGATTTTAGAGTAGGTAGCAACAGCGGGGACCACCCTCATTGGGCTGATCTGGGTACTGTCGTCAGACCGCTCGGTGGCGGCCGTAGCTACCTCCTCTTTCTCATCCAATGTCAAGAATGGCTGTGCATCGGTAAGGTCTTGAAATTGATGGGAAAATAATTCCTCTGACTCAAGTGGAGGGGCTATGGTGGTGGTGGTGGTGTCTTTTGGGGTGCACTCAGCAAAGAGTGAGGAGGGTGCTGATACAGATATGAGGAGGGTGCAGAAGCGGAAGGCTGAGTGAGCCACTCAACCAACTCTGGTGCGTCCTTTGACTTAATCGAACGATCCTTCTCCAACTTCCCACTTAGGCTTCGGAATGGTGCACCTGCCCAACCCCTACCACCCCTGCTGAATGGCCTGCCTCTTCCTCTGCCTGTCATTTTCAAAATGACCCTGCTCCAAAGTCCCTAATGAAGAGCAGTATTTGTGGAAGCAGGTATATAGAACCCCTTAATCATTTTTTTTTTTAGGCAACTGGTATATCACACCAGTTGCAATTAGTTGTTCCAATGGCGTTTGTCCCTTTGTATAGCTGTGGTATCTCAGCAGAACCGCACACAAATGCTGCACTATACAAATGCACTATATAAAAATTATATTGTAGGTATATCACACCCCTGCCTCAAGCAGATTTTTTGGGGGGCAACTAGTATATCACATACGTTGCAATTAGTTGTTCCAATGGCGTTTGTCCCTCTGCATAGCTGCGGTATCTCAGCAGAACCGCACACAAAGGCTGCACTATACAAATACACAATATAGAATTGATATTATAGGTATATCACACCCCTGCCTCAATCAGATTTTTTGGGGGGCAACTGGGATATTACACCAGTTGCAATTAGTTGTTCCAATGGCGTTTGTCCCTCTGTATAGCTGTGGTCTCTCAGCAGAACTGCACACAACTGCTGCACAATGCAAATGCACTATAATATACTTTCTATGTTAGAAAGTATATTAGAAGTATATCACACCCCTCAGTATGTCACACCTATTGATAGCACACCTATACAAGTCCGGTTCTCCCGTTAGTTTCCGTTATATCCCGTTACTTTCCGTTACCTCCCGTTAGTTTCCGTTACCTCCCGTTAGTTCCAGTTACCTCCAGTTAGTTTCCGTTATCTTCCTTTACCTCTGTTATCTTCTGTTACCTCCGTTAGATTCCGTTATCTTCTGTTATATCCCGTTACCACCCGTTAGTTTCCGTTACCTCCCGTTAGTTTACGTTACCTCCCGTTAGTTTCCGTTATCTTCCGTTAATTTCCGTTACCTCCCGTTAATTTCCGTTACCTACCGTTACCTCCCGTTACTTTCCGTTACTTCCCGTTAGTTTCCGTTATCTTCCGTTAATTTCCGTTATCTTCCGTTAATTTCCGTTACCTTCCGTTAATATTCGTTACCTTACGTTACCTCCGTTAGTTTCCGTTACCTTACGTTACCTCCCGTTAGTTTCCGTTATCTTCCGTTAATTTCCGTTACCTCCCGTTAGTTTCCGTTACTTCCCGTTAGTTTCCGTTATCTTCCGTTAATTTCCGTTATATCCCGTTACCTCCCGTTAGTTTCCGTTACCTTACGTTAGTTTCCGTTATCTCCCGTTACTCTCCGTTACCTCCCGTTAGTTTCCGTTACTTCCCGTTACATCCCGTTAGTTTCCGTTACCTCCCGTTAGTTGCTTTCCGTTACTTCCCAATAGTTTCCGTTACCTCCCATTAATTTCCGTTACCTCCTGTTAGCTTCCGTTACTTCCCGTTACCTCCGTTAGTTTCTGTTAGTTTCCGTTACCTCCCGTTAGTTTCCGTTAGCTCCCGTTACTTTCAGTTATTTCCCGTTAGTTTTCGTTACCTCCCGTTAGTTTCCGTTACCTCACGTTAGTTTCCGTTATCTTCCGTTAATTTCCATTACTTCCCATTAATTTCCGTTACCTCTGTTAGTTTCCATTATCTTCCATTATATCCCGTTACCTCCCGTTAGTTTTCGTTACCATCCGTTAATATTCGTTACCTTCCATTACCTCCGTTAGTTCCTGTTATCTTCTGTTAGTTTCCGTTACCTTCCGTTAGTTTCCGTTACCTCCCGTTAGTTTCCGCTATCTCCCATTAGTTTCCGTTACCTCCCGTTACTTCCCGTTAGTTTCCGTTACTTCCCGTTAGTTTCCGTTACCTCCCATTAATTTCCGTTACCTCCCGTTAGTTTCCGTTACTTCCCGTACCTCCGTTAGTTTCCGTTAACTTCCGTTAGTTTCCGTTACCTCCCGTTAGTTTCCGCTATCTCCCGTTACTTTCCGTTACCTCCCGTTAGTTTCCGTTACTTCCCGTTAGCTTCCGTTACCTCCCGTTAGTTTCCGTTACCTTCTGTTAATTTTCGTTATCTCCCATTAGTTTCCGTTAACTTCCGTTAGTTTCTGTTATCTTCTGTTATATCCCGTTAGTTTCCGTTACTTCCCGTTAGTTCCCGTTACCTCCCGTTAGTTTCCGTTAGCTCCTGTTCGTTTCCGTTATCTTCCGTTACATTAGTTATCTTCTGTTACCTCCGTTATCTTCCGTTGGATTCCGTTACCTCCCGTTTGTTTCCGTTACCTCCCGTTACTTCCTGTTAGTTTTAAATTACCTCCTGTTAGTTTCCGTTATCTTCTGTTAGTTTCTGTTACCTCCCGTTAGTTTCCGTTACGTCCCGTTAATTTCCAGTACTTCCCGTTAATTTCCGTTACCTCCGTTAGTTTCCATTATCTTCCATTATATCCCGTTATTTCCCGTTAGTTTCCGTTACCATCCGTTAATATTCGTTACCTTCCATTAGCTCCGTTAGTTTCCGTTACCTCCTGTTAGTTTCCGTTACCTCGCGTTAGTTTCCGTTACCTCCCGTTAGTTTTTGTTACTTCCCGTTAGCTTCCGTTACCTCCCGTTAGTTTCCGTTACCTTCTGTTAATTTTTGTTATCTCCCGTTAGTTTCTGTTATCTTCTGTTATATCCCGTTAGTTTCCGTTACTTCCCATTAGTTTCCGTTACCTCCCGTTAGTTCCCGTTACCTCCCGTTACTTCCCGTTAGTTTCCGTTAGCTCCTGTTCGTTTCCGTTATCTTCCGTTAATTTCCGTTAGCTCCCGTTAATTTCCGTTACCTCCCTTTAGTTTCCGTTAACTTCCGTTAGTTTCCATTATCTTCCGTTACCTTAGTTATCTTCCGTTACCTCCGTTATCTTCCGTTACCTTAGTTATCTTCCGTTGGTTTCCGTTACCTCCCGTTAGTTTCCGTTACCTTCCGTTACCTCCCGTTAGTTTCCGTTAACTCCCGTTAGTTTCCGTTATATCCCGTTAGTTTCCGTTATCTTCCGTTAATTTACGTTACCTCCTGTTGGTTTCCGTTACCTCCCGTTAGTTTCCGTTATCTTCCTTTACCTCCGTTATCTTCCTTTTCCTCCGTTTCCGTTATCTTCCATTAGTTTCCGTTATATCCCGTTACCTCCCGTTAGTTTCCGTTATCTTCCGTTATATCCCGTTACCTCACGTTAGTTTCCGTTACTTCCCGTTAGTTTCCGTTATCTTCCGTTATATACCGTTACCTCCCGTTAGTTTCCGTTATCTTACGTTAATTTCCGTTACCTCCCGTTGGTTTCCGTTACTTCCCGTTAGTTTCCGTTACATCCCGTTACTTCCCGTTATCTCCCGTTAGTTCCCGTTACCTCCCGTTAGTTTCCGTTACCTCCCGTTACTTTCCGTTATCTTCCTTTACCTCCGTTATCTTCCTTTTCCTCCGTTAATTTCCGTTATCTTCCGTTAGTTTCCGTTATATCCCGTTACCACCCGTTAGTTTCCGTTATCTTCCGTTATCTCCCGTTATATCCCATTACCTCCCGTTAGTTTCCGTTATATTCCGTTACCTTCCGTTAGTTTCCGTTATATCCCGTTAGTTTACGTTATCTTCCGTTAATTTACGTTACCTCCCGTTGGTTTCCGTTACTTCCCGTTAGTTTCCGTTATCTCCCGTTAGTTTCCGTTACCTCCCGTTAGTTTCCGTTACTTCCCGTTAGTTTCCGTTATCTTCCGTTATATCCCGTTATCTCCCGTTAGGTTTCCGTTACTTCCCGTTAGTTTCCGTTTTCTTCCATTAGTTTCCGTTATATACCATTACCTCCCGTTAGTTTCCGTTATCTTACGTTAATTTCCGTTACCTCCCGTTGGTTTCCGTTACTTCCCGTTAGTTTCCGTTACTTCCCGTTAGTTTCCGTTATATCCCGTTACCTCCCGTTAGTTTCCGTTATCTTCCTTTACCTCCGTTATCTTCCTTTTCCTCCGTTTCCGTTATCTTCCGTTAGTTTCCGTTATATCCCATTACCTCCCGTTACTTTCCGTTATCTTCCGTTATATCCCGTTACCTCCCGTTAGTTTCCGTTACTTCCCGTTAGTTTCCGTTATCTTCCGTTAGTTTCCGTTATATACCGTTACCTCCCGTTAGTTTCCGTTATCTTACGTTAATTTCCGTTACCTCCCGTTGGTTTCCGTTACTTCCCGTTAGTTTCCGTTACATCCCGTTACTTCCCGTTAGTTCCTGTTACCTCCCGTTAGTTTCCGTTACCTCCCGTTACTTTCCGTTATCTTCCTTTTCCTCCGTTAATTTCCGTTATATCCCGTTACCACCCGTTAGTTTCCGTTATCTTCCGTTATCTCCCGTTACCGCCCGTTAGTTTCCGTTATCTTCCATTACCTCCGTTATCTTCCTTTTCCTCCGTTAGTTTCCGTTATCTTCCGTTAGTTTCTGTTATATCCCGTTACCTCCCGTTAGTTTCCGTTATCTTCCGTTTTCTCCCGTTATATCCCGTTACCTCCCCTTAGTTTCCGTTACTTCCCGTTAGTTTCCTTTATATCCCGTTACCTCCCGTTAGTTTCCGTTACCTCCTGTTAGTTTCCGTTATCTTCCGTTAATTTCCGTTACCTCCCGTTGGTTTCAGTTATCTCCCGTTAGTTCCCGTTACCTTCCGATCGTTTCCGTTACCTCCCGTTGGTTTCCGTTACTTCCCGTTAGTTTCCGCTACATCCCGTTACTTCCCGTTAGTTTCCGTTATCTCCCGTTAGTTCCCGTTACCTCCCGTTAGTTTCCCTTACCTCCCGTTACTTTCCGTTATCTTCCTTTACCTCCGTTATCTTCCTTTTCCTCCGTTAATTTCCGTTATCTTCCATTAGTTTCTGTTATATCCCGTTACCACCCGTTAGTTTCCGTTATCTTCCGTTATCTCCCATTATATCCCGTTACCTCCCGTTAATTTCCGTTATCTTCCGTTATCTCCCGTTATATCCCGTTACCTCCCGTTAGTTTCCGTTATCTTCCTTTACCTCCGTTATCTTCCTTTTCCTCCGTTAGTTTCCGTTATCTTCCGTTAGTTTCCGTTATATCCCGTTACCTTCCGTTAGTTTCCGTTTTATCCCGTTAGTTTCCGTTAATTTACGTTACCTCCCGTTGGTTTCCGTTAGTTTCCGTTATCTCCCGTTAGTTTCCGTTACCTCCCGTTACGTTCCGTTATCTTCCTTAACCTCCGTTATCTTCCTTTTCCTCCGTTAGTTTCCGTTAACTTCCGTTATCTCCTGTTATATCCCGCTACCTCACGTTAGTTTCTGTTACTTCCCGTTAGTTTCCGTTATATCCCGTTAGTTTCCGTTATCTCCCGTTAGTTTCCGTTACTTCCCGTTAGTTTCCATTATCTCCCGTTAGTTTCCGTTATCTCCCGTTAGTTTCCGTTACCTCCCGTTGGTTTCCGTTATCTTCCTTTACCTCTGTTATCTTCCTTTTCCTCCGTTAGTTTCCGTTATCTTCCGTTAGTTTCCGTTATATCCCTTTACCTCCCGTTAGTTTCCGTTACTTCCCGTTAGTTTCCGTTATATCCCGTTACCTCCCGTTAGTTTTCGTTACTTCCCGTTAGTTTCCGTTAGTTTCCGTTAACTCTTGTTAGTTTCCGTTACCTCCCGTTAGTTCCCGTTATCTTCCGTTAGTTCCATTACCTCCCGTTAGTTTCCGTTATCTTCCTTTACCTCCGTTATCTTCCGTTACCTCCGTTAGTTTCCGTTATCTCCCGTTAGTTTCCGCTATCTTCCGTTAGTTTCCATTATATCCCGTTAGTTTCCGTTATCTTCTGTTAATTTACGTTACCTCCCGTTGGTTTCCGTTACTTCCCGTTATTTTCCGTTATCTCCCGTTAGTTTCCGTTAACTCCCGTTACTTTCCGTTATCTTCCTTTACCTCCAATATCTTCCGTTACCTCCGTTAGTTTCCGTTAACTCCCATTGGTTTCCGTTATCTTCCGTTAGTTCCCATTATATCCCGTTACTTCCCGTTAGTTTCCGTTATCTTCCGTTAATTTACGTTACCTCCCGTTGGTTTCCGTTACCTCCCGTTAGTTTCCGTTATCTTCCTTTACCTCCGTTATCTTCCTTTTCCTCCGTTAGTTTCCGTTATCTTCCGTTAGTTTCCGTTATATCCCGTTAGTTTCCGTTATCTTCCGCTAGTTCCCGTTATATCCCGTTACCTCCTGTTACTTCCCGTTAGTTTCCGTTAATTTACGTTACCTCCCGTTGGTTTCCGTTACCTCCCGTTAGTTTCCGTTATCTTCCTTTACCTCCGTTATCTTCCTTTTCCTCCGTTTCCGTTATCTTCCGTTAGTTTCCGTTATATCCCGTTACCTCCCGTTAATTTCCGTTATCTTCCATTAGTTTCCGTTATAACCCGTTACCTACCTTTAGATTCCGTTACCTCCCGTCAGTTCCCCTTACCTCTCGTAAGTTTCCGTTATCTTCCTTTACCTCCGTTATCTTACGATACCCCTGTTAGTTTCCGTTATCTCCCGTTACCTCCCGTTAGTTTCTGCTATCTCCCGTTACTTTCCGTTACCTCACGTTACTTTCCGCTACCTCCCGTTACTCTCCGTTACCACCCGTTAGGGAGGTAACGGAAACTAACGGAAGATAACGGAAACTAACGGGTGGTAACGGGATATAACGGAAACTAACGGAAGATAACGGAAATTAACGGAGGAAAAGGAAGATAACGGAGGTAAAGGAAGATAACGGAAAGTAACGGAAGATAACGGAAACTAACGGGAGATAACGGGATATAACGGGATATAACGGAAACTAACGGAAGATAACGGAAATTAACAGAGGAAAAGGACGATAACGGAGGTAAAGGAAGATAACGGAAAGTAACGGGAGGTAACGGGAACTAACGGGAGATAACGGAAACTAACGGGAAGTAACGGAAACCAACAGGAGGTAACGGAAATTAACGGAAGATAACGGAAAATAACGGGAGGTAACGGAAACTAACAGAGGAAAAGGAAGAAAACGGAGGTAAAGGAAGATAATGGAAAGTAACGGGAGGTAACGGAAACTAACGGGAGGTAACGGGAACTAACGGAAGATAGCGGAAACTAACGGGAGGTAACGGAAACTAACGGGAGGTAACGGAAACTAACAAGAGTTAACGGAAACTAACGGAAGATAACGGAAACTAACGGGAAGTAACGGAAACTAACGGGAGGTAACGGAAGATAACGGAAACTAACGGGAAGTAACGGAAACTAACGGAAACCAACAGGAGGTAACGGAAACTAACGGAAGATAACGGAAACTAACGGAGGAAAAGGAAGATAACGGAGGTAAAGGAAGATAACGGAAAGTAACGGGAGGTAACGGAAACTAGCGGGAGGTAACGGGAACTAACGGGAGATAACAGAAACTAACGGAAATTAACGGAAGATAACAGAAACTAATGGGAGGTAACGGGAGATAACGGAAACTAACGGGAAGTAACGGAAACCAACGGGAGGTAACAGAAATTAACGGAAGATAAAGGAAACTAACGGGAGGTAACGGAAACTAACGGAGGAAAAGGAAGAAAACGGAGGTAAAGGAAGATAACGGAAAGTAACGGGAGGTAACGGAAACTAACGGGAGGCAACAGGAACTAACGGAAGATAGCGGAAACTAACGGGAGGTAACGGAAACTAACGGGAGGTAACGGAAACTAACAAGAGTTAACGGAAACTAACGGAAGATAAAGGAAACTAACGGGAAGTAACGGAAACTAACGGGAGGTAATGGAAGATAACGGAAACTAACGGGAAGTAACGAAAACTAACGGGAGGTAACGGGATATAACGGAAACTAACGGAAGATAACGGAAACTAACGGAGGAAAAGGAAGATAACGGAGGTAAAGGAAGATAACGGAAAGTAACGGGAGGTAACGGAAAGTAACGGGAGGTAACGGAAACAAACGGGAGGTAACGGGAACTAACGGGAGATAACGGAAACTAACGGGAAGTAACGGAAACCAACGGGAGGTAACAGAAATTAACGGAAGATAACGGAAACTAACGGGAGGTAACGGAAACTAACGGAGGAAAAGGAAGAAAACGGAGGTAAAGGAAGATAACGGAAAGTAACGGGAGGTAACGGAAACTAACGGGAGGTAACAGGAACTAACGGAAGATAGCGGAAACTAACGGGAGGTAACGGAAACTAACGGGAGGTAACGGAAACTAACAAGAGTTAACGGAAACTAACGGAAGATAACGGAAACTAACGGGAAGTAACGGAAACTAACGGGAGGTAATGGAAGATAACGGAAACTAACGGGAAGTAACGGTATATAACGGAAACTAACGGAAGATAACGGAAACTAACGGAGGTAAAGGAAGATAACGGAAAGTAACGGGAGGTAACGGAAACTAGCGGGAGGTAACGGGAACTAACGGGAGATAACGGAAACTAACGGAAATTAACGGAAGATAACAGAAACTAACGGGAGGTAACGGGAACTAACGGGAGATAACGGAAACTAACGGGAAGTAACGGAAACCAACAGGAGGTAACGGAAATTAACGGAAGATAACGGAAAATAACGGGAGGTAACGGGAACTAACGGGAGATAACGGAAACTAACGGGAAGTAACGGAAACCAACAGGAGGTAACGGAAATTAACGGAAGATAACGGAAACTAACGGGAGGTAATGGAAACTAACGGAGGAAAAGGAAGATAACGGAGGTAAAGGAAGATAACGGAAAGTAACGGGAGGTAACGGAAACTAACGGGAGGTAACGGGAACTAACGGGAGATAACGGAAACTAACGGAAATTAACGGAAGATAACAGAAACTAATGGGAGGTAACGGGAGATAACGGAAACTAATGGGAAGTAACGGAAACCAACGGGAGGTAACAGAAATTAACGGAAGATAAAGGAAACTAACGGGAGGTAACGGAAACTAACGGAGGAAAAGGAAGAAAACGGAGGTAAAGGAAGATAACGGAAAGTAACGGGAGGTAACGGAAACTAACGGGAGGCAACAGGAACTAACGGAAGATAGCGGAAACTAACGGGAGGTAACGGAAACTAACGGGAGGTAACGGAAACTAACAAGAGTTAACGGAAACTAACGGAAGATAAAGGAAACTAACGGGAAGTAACGGAAACTAACGGGAGGTAATGGAAGATAACGGAAACTAACGGGAAGTAACGGAAACTAACGGGAGGTAACGGGATATAACGGAAACTAACGGAAGATAACGGAAACTAACGGAGGAAAAGGAAGATAACGGAGGTAAAGGAAGATAACGGAAAGTAACGGGAGGTAACGGAAACTAGCGGGAGGTAACGGGAACTAACGGGAGATAACGGAAACTAACGGAAATTAACGGAAGATAACAGAAACTAATGGGAGGTAACGGGAGATAACGGAAACTAACGGGAAGTAACGGAAACCAACGGGAGGTAACAGAAATTAACGGAAGATAACAGAAACTAACGGGAGGTTACGGGAACTAACGGGAGATAACGGAAACTAACGGGAAGTAACGGAAACCAACGGGAGGTAACGGAAATTAACGGAAGATAACGGAAACTAACGGGAGGTAACGGAAACTAACGGGAGGTAACGGGAACTAACGAGAGATAACGGAAACTAATGGGAAGTAACGGAAACCAACGGGAGGTAACAGAAATTAACGGAAGATAAAGGAAACTAACGGGAGGTAACGGAAACTAACGGAGGAAAAGGAAGAAAACGGAGGTAAAGGAAGATAACGGAAAGTAACGGAAACTAACGAGAGGTAACGGGAACTAACGGAAGATAGCGGAAACTAACGGGAGGTAACAGAAACTAACAAGAGTTAACGGGAACTAACGGAAGATAACGGAAACTAACGGGAAGTAACGGAACCTAACGGGAGGTAACGGAAGATAACGGAAACTAACGGGAAGTAACGGAAACTAACGGGAGGTAACGGGATATAACGGAAACTAACGGAAGATAACGGAAACTAACGGAGGAAAAGGAAGATAACGGAGGTAAAGGAAGATAACGGAAAGTAACGGGAGGTAACGGAAACTAACGGGAAGTAACGGAAACCAACGGGAGGTAACGGAAGATAACGGAAACTAACGGGAGGTAACGGAAACTAACGGGAGGTAACGGGAACTAACGAGAGATAACGGAAACTAACAGGAAGTAACGGAAACCAACGGGAGGTAACGGAAATTAACGGAAGATAACGGAAACTAACGGGAGGTAACGGAAACTAACGGGAGGTAACGGGAACTAACGAGAGATAACGGAAACTAACGGGAAGTAACGGAAACCAACGGGAGGTAACAGAAATTAACGGAAGATAAAGGAAACTAACGGGAGGTAACGGAAACTAACGGAGGAAAAGGAAGAAAACGGAGGTAAAGGAAGATAACGGAAAGTAACGGGAGGTAACGGAAACTAACGGGAGGTAACAGGAACTAACGGAAGATAGCAGAAACTAACGGGAGGTAACGGAAACTAACGGGAGGTAACGGAAACTAACAAGAGTTAACGAAACTAACGGAAGATAACGGAAACTAACGGGAGGTAACGGAAACTAACGGGAGGTAACGGAAACTAACGGAGGAAAAGGAAGATAACGGAGGTAAAGGAAGATAACGGAAAATAACGGGAGGTAACGGAAACTAACGGGAGGTAACGGGAACTAACGGGAGATAACGGAAAGTAACGGGAAGTAACGGAAACCAACGGGAGGTAACGGAAATTAACGGAAACTAACGGGAGGTAACGGAAACTAACGGAGGAAAAGGAAGAAAACGGAGGTAAAGGAAGATAACGGAAAGTAACAGGAGGTAACGGAAACTAACGGGAGGTAACGGGAACTAACGAAAGATAGCGGAAACTAACGGGAGGTAACGGAAACTAACTGGAGGTAACGGAAACTAACAAGAGTTAACGGAAACTAACGGAAGATAACGGAAACTATCGGGAAGTAACGGAAACTAACGGGAGGTAACGGAAGATAACGGAAACTAACGGGAAGTAGTGGAAACTAACGGGAGGTAACGGGATATAACGGAAACTAACGGAAGATAAAGGAAACTAACGGAGGAAAAGGAAGATAACGGCGGTAAAGGAAGATAACGGAAAGTAACGGGAGGTAACGGAAACTAGCGGGAGGTAACGGGAACTAACGGGAGATAACGGAAACTAACGGAGGAAAAGGAAGAAAACTGAGGTAAAGGAAGATTACGGAAAGTAACGGGAGGTAACGGAAACTAACGGGAGGTAACGGGAACTAACGGAAGATAACGGAAACTAACGGAGGAAAAGGAAGATAACGGAGGTAAAGGAAGATAACGGAAAGTAACGGGAGGTAACGGAAACTAGCGAGAGGTAACGGGAACTAACAGGAGATAACGGAAACTAACGGAAATTAACGGAAGATAACAGAAACTAACGGGAGGTAACGGGAACTAACGGGAGATAACGGAAACTAACGGGAGGTAACGGAAATTAACGGAAGATAATGGAAACTAACGGGTGGTAACGGAAACTAATGGGAGGTAACGGGATATAACGGGAACTAACGGGATATAACGGAAACTAACGAAAGATAACGGAAACTAACGGAGGAAAAGGAAGATAACGGAGGTAAAGGTAACGTAAATTAACGTAAGATAACGGAAAGTAACAGGAGGTAAAGGAAACTAACGGGTGGTAACGGGAGGTAACGGGATATAACGGAAACTAACGGAAGATAATGGAAACTAACGGGAAGTAACGGAAACTAACGGGAGGTAACGGGATATAACGGAAACTAACGGGAGGTAACGGAAACTAACGGAGGAAAAGGAAGAAAACGGAGGTAAAGGAAGATAACGGAAAGTAACGGGAGGTAACGGAAACCAACGGGAGGTAACAGAAATTAACGGAAGATAAAGGAAACTAATGGGAGGTAACGGAAACTAACGGAGGAAAAGGAAGAAAACGGAGGTAAAGGAAGATAACGGAAAGTAACGGGAGGTAACGGAAACTAACGGGAGGTAACGGGAACTAACGGAAGATAGCGGAAACTAACGGGAGGTAACAGAAACTAACAAGAGTTAACGGAAACTAACGGAAGATAACGGAAACTAACGGGAAGTAACGGAACCTAACGGGAGGTAACGGAAGATAACGGAAACTAACGGGAAGTAACGGAAACCAACGGGAGGTAACAGAAATTAACGGAAGATAAAGGAAACTAACGGGAGGTAACGGAAACTAACGGAGGAAAAGGAAGAAAACGGAGGTAAAGGAAGATAACGGAAAGTAACGGGAGGTAACGGAAACTAACGGGAGGTAACAGGAACTAACGGAAGATAGCAGAAACTAACGGGAGGTAACGGAAACTAACGGGAGGTAACGGAAACTAACAAGAGTTAACGGAAACTAACGGAAGATAACGGAAACTAACGGGAAGTAACGGAAACTAACGGGAGGTAATGGAAGATAACGGAAACTAACGGGAAGTAACGGAAACTAACGGGAGGTAACGGGATATAACGGAAACTAACGGAAGATAACGGAAACTAACGGGAGGTAACGGAAACTAACGGAGGAAAAGGAAGAAAACGGAGGTAAAGGAAGATAACGGAAAGTAACGGGAGGTAACGGAAACCAACGGGAGGTAACAGAAATTAACGGAAGATAAAGGAAACTAACGGGAGGTAACGGAAACTAACGGAGGAAAAGGAAGAAAACGGAGGTAAAGGAAGATAACGGAAAGTAACGGGAGGTAACGGAAACTAACGGGAGGTAACGGGAACTAACGGAAGATAGTGGAAACTAACGGGAGGTAACAGAAACTAACAAGAGTTAACGGAAACTAACGGAAGATAACGGAAACTAACGGGAAGTAACGGAACCTAACGGGAGGTAACGGAAGATAACGGAAACTAACGGGAAGTAACGGAAACTAACGGGAGGTAACGGGATATAACGGAAACTAACGGAAGATAACGGAAACTAACGGAGGAAAAGGAAGATAACGGAGGTAAAGGAAGATAACGGAAAGAAACGGGAGGTAACGGAAACTAGCGGGAGGTAACGGAAACTAGCGGGAGGTAACGGGAACTAACGGGAGATAACGGAAACTAACGGAAATTAACGGAAGATAACAGAAACTAACGGGAGGTTACGGGAACTAACGGGAGATAACGGAAACTAACGGGAAGTAACGGAAACCAACGGGAGGTAACGGAAATTAACGGAAGATAACGGAAACTAACGGGAGGTAACGGAAACTAACGGGAGGTAACGGGAACTAACGAGAGATAACGGAAACTAACGGGAAGTAACGGAAATTAACGGAAGATAACGGAAACTAACAGGAGATAACGGAAACTAACGGGAGGTAACGGGAACTAACGAGAGATAACGGGAAGTAACGGAAACCAACGGGAGGTAACGGAAATTAACGGAAGATAACGGAAACTAACGGGAGGTAACGGAAACTAACGGAGGAAAAGGAAGATAACGGAGGTAAAGGAAGATAACGGAAAGTAACGGGAGGTAACGGAAACTAACGGGAGGTAACGGGAACTAACGGAAGATAGCGGAAACTAACGGGAGGTAACAGAAACTAACAAGAGTTAACGGAAACTAACGGAAGATAACGGAAACTAACGGGAAGTAACGGAACCTAACGGGAGGTAACGGAAGATAACGGAAACTAACGGGAAGTAACGGAAACTAACGGGAGGTAACGGGATATAACGGAAACTAACGGAAGATAACGGAAACTAACGGAGGAAAAGGAAGATAACGGAGGTAAAGGAAAATAACGGAAAGTAGCGGGAGGTAACGGAAACTAACGGAGGAAAAGGAAGATAACGGAGATAACGGAAACTAACTGAAATTAACGGAAGATAACGGAAACTAACGGGAGGTAACGGGAACTAACGGGAGATAACGGAAACTAACGGGAAGTAACGGAAACCAACGGGAGGTAACGGAAGATTACGGAAACTAACGGGAGGTAACGGAAACTAACGGGAGGTAACGGGAACTAACGAGAGATAACGGAAACTAACAGGAAGTAACGGAAACCAACGGGAGGTAACGGAAATTAACGGAAGATAACGGAAACCAACGGGAGGTAACGGAAATTAACGGAAGATAATGGAAACTAACGGGAGGTAACGGAAACTAATGGGAGGTAACGGGATATAACGGGAACTAACGGGAGGTAACGGGATATAACGGAAACTAACGAAAGATAACGGAAACTAACGGAGGAAAAGGAAGATAACGGAGGTAAAGGTAACGTAAATTAACGTAAGATAACGGAAACTAACAGGAGGTAACGGAAACTAACGGGTGGTAACGGGAGGTAACGGGATATAACGGAAACTAACGGAAGATAATGGAAACTAACGGGAAGTAACGGAAACTAACGGGAGGTAACGGGAGATAACGGAAACTAACGGGAGGTAACGGGATATAACGGAAACTAACGGAAGATAACGGAAAGTAACGGGAGGTATCGGAAAGTAACGGGAGATAATGGAAACTAACGGGAGGTAACGGAAGCTAACGGGAGGTAAAGGAAGATAACGGAAACTAATGGTAGGTAACGGAGACTAACGGAAAGGAACGGAAACTTTTGGAAGGTAACGGAGACTAACGGGAGGTAACGGAAATTAACGGAAGATAACGGGAACTAACGGGAGGTAACGGAAACTAACGGTAGGTAACGGGATATAACGGAAACTAACGGAGGTAACGGAAGATAACGGAAGTAAAGGAAGATAACGGAAATTAACGGGAGGTAACGGAAACTAACGGGAAGTAACGGAAACTAACGGGAGGTAACGGAAACTAACAGGAAGTAACGGAAACTAACGGGAGGTAACGGAAATTAACGGAAGATAACGGAGGTAAAGGAAGATAACGGAGGTAAAGGAAGATAACGGAAACTAACGGGAGGTAACGGAAACTAACGGGAAGTAACAGAAACTAACTGGAGGTAACGGAAAGTAACGGGAGGTAGCGGGATATAACGGGAGGTAACGGGATATAACGGGAGATAATGGAAGATAACGGAAATTAACGGAGGTAACAGAAGATAACAGAGGTAAAGGAAGATAACGGAAACTAAAGGGAGGTAACGGAAACTAACGGGAGGTAACGGGATATAACGGAAACTAACGGAGGTAACGGAAGATAAAGGAGGTAAAGGGAGATAACGTAAACTAACGCGAAGTAACGTAAACTAACGGGAGGTAACGGAAACTAACGGGAAGTAACGGAAACTAACGGGAGGTAACGGAAAGTAACGGGAGGTAACGGAAACTAACAGGAGATAACGGAAAGTAACGGGATATAACGGAAACTAACGGTAGATAACGGAAACTAACGGGCGGTAACGGGAGATAACGGAAGATAACGGAGGTAAAGGAAGATAACGGAAAGTAACGGGAGGTAACGGAAGATAATGGAGGTAAACGAAGATAACGGAAACTAACGGGAGGGAACGGAAACTAACAGGAGGTAACGGGAAATAACGGAGTTAACGGAAGATAACGGAGGTAAAGGAAGATAACGGAAACTAACGGGAGGTAACGGAAACTAACGGGAAGTTACGGGAGGTAGCGGAAAGTAACGGGAGGTAACGGAAAGTGTGGTGAAACCAACCTTGCCACGGTGTTTTGGAGGGGGCTGTTTGAAGGCCTCTTTCCTCAGGATTATGGCCCATAGTAACTTTAAAGGAGAAGACAGACCGGCCGCACAGCTTAAATCTGTCCGTAGAATTGTATTTTATGCTATTATGCGTTCGGTTAAATTGTATGTTATGTGAGGGTACCCAGATAGCTAATATTATTGTATTCGTGTATTCTGAGTGCCATTCACCTAATGATATGCACTCAGACTTGAGCTTTACCGGGCAGAAGGTGACGGTCAGCTGCCACGTTGGGTGGACCTCCATCGGAAGTTACAGTTGTGGGACAGAGGGAGCCCAGTCTCCATTCCCCAGCGGCAGTGTGAAGTGCAGGGAGGGGAGAGCAGCGGCCTCCCTCCCCAGCGGCAGGCTGAGTTACAGGGGGCAGAGGTAGTTGTTCCTGCCCCCCAGCAGCAGCATGATTTTTTTGGGAATTGGGAGCCCAGTCTCCATTCCCCAGCGGCAGGCGGAGTTACAGGGGGCAGAGACAGTCGGTCCTGTCCCCCAGCGGCAGAGTGTCCTACAGGGAATAGAGAGCCCAGTCTCCTTTCCCCAGCAGCAGGACACTGTATTGGGAGCGGAGGCGGTCGGTCGCCCTCCCCAGCGCCTGGAAGTATGTATGGGAGAGGAGCTCGTTACCCCCTCTTCCCAGCGGCAGCTTAACGCACCAGGGGGAGACAGTAAGCCCCACAACTGTGCAGATGGGACCGTGGTCTCTGCACTCACAGCACAGGGGGTAGGGACAGTCGGTCCTGTCCCCCAGCAACAGGGCTGTTTAGCCAAAGAGGAGACAGTCGGTCTCCCCCTCAAACAACCAGATCTCCAGCCATCTCCGCAGGGATACCAGGAGGAGGTAAGCGAGCCCTCCCCTTCCCAGCTACTTCCCAACCGAGTTCTGGGGGCAGGGGATGAGCCTGCAATACCCACTGATCCCTTCCCAGCGGAAGAGCTGGCATCAGGGCAGAGCGCAGTCGGCCTCTGCCCTCCCCTATCCTCTTGTCCAGAGACTGACTTCCCACAGGCTTCCCCAGCGGAAGAGCTGGCATCTGGGCAGAGCGCAGTCGGCCTCTGCCCACCAAGTACCTACAGCTCCAAGCTGGAGAACCACAAAGCAAGGAGTAGCAGATGCCCACTCAACAGCTGGGGACATACAGAACAGAGCCAGGCCCTAAGATTCAACAGGTCCAGTATTTGGTTGTGGGTGGGCTGCCAGACTAACTCAGGTACCGACCGGCGTGAGGTAAGGTATCTGGTTAGTCTTCCCTGGGGGAGGGGGAGATGTGTGGCGAAACCAACCTCGCCACGGTGTTTTGGAGGGGGCTGTTTGAAGGCCTCTTTCCTCAGGATTATGGCCCATAGTAACTTTAAAGGAGAAGACAGACCGGCCGCACAGCTTAAATCTGTCCTTAGAATTGTATTTTATGTTATTATGCGTTCGGTTAAATTGTATGTTATGTGAGGGTACCCAGATAGCTAATATTATTGTATTCGTGTATTCTGAGTGCCATTCACCTAATGATATGCACTCAGACTTGAGCTATCTGGGGATATGTTAAATGTCTGCGTTTGCTGTGGGGGTGTGCCATTGTGTATTTAAATGGTGATGTCTGTCCTGTTGTCTCCACATGTGTATTGGTGATCTCCCTTTGTCCTGGGAGATGATTGGATTGCCTTCGGTTGTCTCTGGGACAGAGAGGAGGAAACCATGATGCATTGTGGGGATGTGTTGTATCTGTTCTGTGTCGCAGTCTCCCTTCTGGTCCTCTAGGGGGGCGGGAACGATTGGTTGCTGTACTTGCATTGTGTGTTGTAAGATATTGATTGGTTGGATTTCAAAACCCTGTGGGCAGTATGTTTTTTATGAATAAAAGGGGCTGTACCTGAAGTATAGTCAGACCACTGCTGACCCTCAAGACGGAGCCTTGTCTCGTTATTGGGGGGATTCCCTGTATGCTGTTGGAGACTGATTGCCAGGAGTGTAAGCGGACTGTATGCTTTTCCTGTTCGTCTGCCGGCAGCTATTCGCGAGGTTCCAGTTTGGAGTGCTATTTTGTATCCAGTTCGGGAGGTTGGTGTTCTGCAGTAGCTGTGCCTGTCTCTCAGAAAAGGGGCATATCGCCTAAACGGATTTTAACCCCTTGTCTGCAGAAACGGTCCGTTACAGAAAGTAACGGGAGGTAACGGGATATAACGGAAACTAACGGAAGATAACGGAGGTAAAGGAAGATAACGGAAACCAACGGGAGGTAACGGAAACCAACGGGATATAACGGAAACTAACGGAAGATAACGGAGGTAAACGAAGATAACGGAAACTAACGGGAGGTAACGGAAACTAACGGAGGATAACGGAAACTAACAGGAGGTAACGGAAACTAACGGGATATAACGGAAACTAACGGAGGTAACGGAAGATAACAGAGGTAAAGGAAGATAACGGAAAGTAACTGGAGGCAACGGAAACTAACGGGATATATAACGGAAACTAATGGAAGATAACAGAAACTAACCGGAAGTAACGGAAGATAACGGGAGGTAGCGGAAACTAACGGGAGGTAACGGAAACTAACGGGAGGTAACGGAAACTAACGGAGGTAAAGGAAGATAACGGAAACTAACGGGATATAACGGAAACTAACGGAAGATAACGGAGGTAAAGGAAGATAACGGAAACCAACGGGAGGTAACGGAAACCAACGGGATATAACGGAAACTAACGGAAGATAACGGAGGTAAACGAAGATAACGGAAACTAACGGGAGGTAACGGAAACTAACGGAGGATAACGGAAACTAACAGGAGGTAACGGAAACTAACGGGATATAACGGAAACTAACGGAGGTAACGGAAGATAACAGAGGTAAAGGAAGATAACGGAAAGTAACTGGAGGCAACGGAAACTAACGGGATATATAACGGAAACTAATGGAAGATAACAGAAACTAACCGGAAGTAACGGAAGATAACGGGAGGTAGCGGAAACTAACGGGAGGTAACGGAAACTAACGGGAGGTAACGGAAACTAACGGAGGTAAAGGAAGATAACGGAAACTAACGGGATATAACGGAAAATAACGGGAAGTAACGGAGGTAAAGGAAGATAATGGAAACTAACGGGAGGTAACGGGCTATAACGGAAACTAGCGGGAGACCAATGAGGTTGGAGAGAGGCTCCACCTTTTTATTTTGCAGGTTTTCTGTCCCTGGGGACGGATCCCCTCTCTCTGTGGTGTTGTCGTGAGGGAAGGGAAAACACCCCATTTAGGTTTGTAAAAAGCTGTATGGGAGGGTTCAGAAGGAAAGGAGCAACAATATGGTTTTTGGAGAGCAGATTTGCTGGAATAGCTTTTGAGTGTCGTGTCATATTTGAAGATACACTAGGGCACCCCTACAATAGAAGCCATCCTAAATTGATTACATTTTGGCAACTACACCCCTCAAATAACTCAGAGTGGTTTACTGACCCCTTTTACCTCAGAAGCGTTTCATAATATTTAGTAAGATATGGCTGTGAAAATGAAAAATTATATTTTTCCTAGAATTCGCCAAAAAGCCCAAATTTTTCACTTTAACAAAGGATAACAGGAGAAAATGCACCCCATAATTTGTTAGCCATTTTCTCCTGAATACAACACCCCATATGTGATCATAAACTGCTATATCAGCAGAATTCAAAAAGGAAAGAAGCAGCATCTGCATTTTCTAACGTGTAATTTGCTGAAATAAATTTTAAGGGTCATAACTTTATTTTTTGTTGACTGAGCAGTGCGGGAGCTCCTTTCTTTCAGGGTGAGCTTTAATTTTTAATGGTACCATTTTTGGGTACATATGATTTTTTGATTGCTTTACATTTTTTTATTAGGTGAAGTGGTTAATATTGCAATTCAGCCAGGGTTTATGGGGTTCTCTATGTGGTATCCTTGATATGGTTCTGGCGATACCAAATGTATATTGTTTTATTCATGTTCTACCACTTTTATATCATAAAATCACTTTAAACTTTTTTTTTTTGCATCACCAAATTGAAGACCCATAACATTTTGATTTTTCCATCAATATAGCTGGGCGAGAGCTTGTTTTTTTGCAGGACGGACTAATTTTAAGGCTTCGTTCACATCACCGTTCAGCCTTTCCGTTCTCCTGCTCTGTTTAGGGGCAGGAGAACTGAAAGGACGGATAACCACATAACTGACACCAAACTGAGCCCTTAGGACCCCATAGACTATAATGGGGTCCGTTATGTTTCCGCTCAGAAGATGATTTTTAAGCGGAGACAAAAGTCCTGCATGCACAACTTTTGTCTCCGCTTTTGTCCTCAGGCTCCGTTTGACTCAGTTTGGTGTCAGTTATGTGCTTATCCGTCCTTTCCGTTCTCCTACCCCTAAACGGAGCAGGAGAACGGAAAGGCTGAACGGTGATGTGAACGAAGCCTTATTGGTACAATTTGGGGGGTCTATATGGCTTTTTTTTTTTTATTAGGAGGTAAAGCGGGCAAAAATTGCATTTCTGTCAGTGTTTATGGGATTTTTTCCACGTGTTACATTTGATATAATTTTATTCTGTGGGATGATACATTATGGCGACACCAAAATTGTATTTTTATTTTCTACCACTTTTGAAATCATAAAATCACTATTAAGTTTTTTTTTTATATTGCATCACCAAAATCTAAAACCCATAACTTTTTGCCGTCAACATAGTTGTATGAGGGCTTATTTTTAGCAGGATTGGTACCGTGATCATTTTATAGATCAGGTCATTATGGATGCAGCGATACCAATTATGTGTAGTTTATTTTATTTTTTTAATCTCTTATAAATGAGCAGATGTGGGGGAAAGGCAATTTATTTTATTTTTAATTTACTTTAAAAAAAAAATAATTCACACTTTATCATCCCTCACTTGGATCTTGACAATACAGTGGGGCTTATTGGCTGTACTATACTTTGCAATGCTCTTGCATCGCAAAGTAGAATACTATCAGTTTTACACCGATAGATGGCAACACTGTACGCCTTTGCATCCCTGACTTAGATGATAGTTCCATTTCTGACAATGCATCCACTCCTATTCCCCCATTTTTTTTTTACTTTTGCATTGGACTTGAGACAAACAGGTCTACTTGCTGATTTCCCCATCTGTGTACACTCTGCAAAAAAAAAAAAACACCTGTTGATCCAAGGACCATTACTTGGAGTCCAGTTTTACTCGGCTTAGAAAATCTGCTCTTATTTAATTCGCCTTTTATGTGGGCTGCTGACAGGGAGCGCAGATTACTTTCTTCCCAACCAAAAACCCTGACTGGCACCGGTTGCATAGAATAACTCCTCATCCTCTCCATAATGATTTATATAAGATACTACTGTCACATTGTCAGATCTTATCTGGACATCTGATCCCAAAATCTCTGCACAGGACTGAAAGGGCCATCCAGAAATTATCAGAGGTTGGAGGACATTTCAGACTGTTCCTGAGACCATTCCCCTTAGAGACATTTGGGCCCACTGACTTGCATCTGTTACGGTTTTAATAGGTTGTACTACCAAGGAACCCTTTTTGTAGATTCCCCCACCAGGCCAAAGACAGATTGAGAGATACAAAGCAATCATCCAGAGATACCCAAGTCTTCCTCCAGGAATCTAGGATTGCTTTCTGAAGTGTTCTGGAACAAGACTGAGCCCAACCCACTGCTGGGATACAGGCTGTTAAAGACCCGAGAAGTGCCATTGCCTGGCAGATGAAACAAAAAGGCATATTCCTGAATTTCATTAAGACAGTATTTTCTTCTTCTCCCCCCACTAGAAGCAAACTTTTGTCTGACCGAATCAAACAGGACCGCAGAGAAGAAAAAAATAAAAGCTTCTGGGATGGATTTTTACCAGTTTATAACCCAACCCAGACGAAAAAAAAGTTGACCTGTCTGGAGGATTGAATTCTCTAATGAAACTGTTTACCACTAACAGTCAAAATATTTCCTCTTCTTAGGCAGGCCACTACCTCTAACATTATCTCCCTGAATACTCAAGGGGCCATAGTTAACCCAAAGTGTTTTCTCCTCCCACCAGAGCTGAACTTATCAGGGCAGCAGTGATTTTCTAAAGACCAGAGGTCTTCCATTAGTGTCCAGTCACCATGCCTCAGTCTTTCTCCTGTGCCAAGGAGAAACAGGCCACTTGGAAAGTAGTACAGCAACTGCTGTTACTTATTCAGCATGATGGGCATTTAAAAACATTTTTTCTTCCCAGGCCTGCATAGCCCACATACAGATCTAGAGACTACAAGCATTCACTGATGTGCTGCTAACTTCCTCCCCACCTGGAAGGGACAGGAAGACTGAGGCAGAGCTGGAGAAAGCTTATTTATTTGCTTCCGGTCCCTACCTGGTGAGAGGAGGGTCATCTCATCATATGTGCAGTCGTAGGTTTTTTTTCCCCCTTTCATCCTCCACATGTACAGATGGCCTTATAGGCAATAGGGTGCGATACTGAAAGCCAATATCTGGCCATGCCAGATGCTGATCTCCAGCAGGCTGTTTCTCTGCAGATCAGGCAAACCGATTTGAAACTAGCCTTCAGAAGGTTGAGCAGTATTCCGACATTTCTACAATGCCCATTTCACCTGCACCTGGTGAACAGGATTGGTCTAGTTAGGCCTAGCCACCATTACTAGACCTGGAATCAGGAACCTCTAGCACTCCAGTTGTGGTGAAGCAGATTCCCAGTATGCACACTTGCTTGTTCTTGGAAATCCCATAGGAGTGAGAAGAACATGCTTGGAGTTGTAGTTTCCCAACAGGTGGAGGTTGCCAGCTCCAGCATTAGACCATTAACACAGTGACCATGTGATCTCTGGCATCACTAGAGCAGAACTGCCTATTCTATACACAACTCAATTTTGCAAGTAATAAGGAACATTAGCATCATCCCCCTTGGGTGTCTGCAAGATTCTCTGCTGCATAATGAAATCTTATAGAAGGGGATCCTGAGACTAATACTGACGACCTATCCTCTGGCTAGGTCATCAGTATATTATGGGGGTTCAAGACAAGGGACCCCCACTGATCCTGTTTGAGAAAGCACTGATGCTCCTGTGAGAAACAGCCTTCTCCAGCTTTTCCTAGGCCATGTCTCAATTATCAGTCACATGGCCTCAGTGCAGCTCAGCCCTATAGAAGTGAATGGGGCTGAGTGCAATACCAAGCACAGCCACTGTGCAGCGCTGTGCTTAGTAAGCCGAGAAGGCAGTGGCTCTCACAGGAGCTCTGGTGACTTCTCAAACAACTAATTGGCAGGGGTCCCAGCTGTCAGACCCCCACCAACAACCTCCTGCATAGTTGATCAGTATCTTATGTCACTAGTATAAAGATCTAGTACAACCACACAAGGCAAAAAAAAAAAAAAAAAAAATGTATCTGTCTGTATCTACCATGGCAAGTGTGCACATTTGGATGATTTTTAGAAATGTCCACATTGCTACAGTTCCATGTACCAAGGAAGAACCTTCTGGGATTTGATGGCATGTTTGGTTTAACTTTTATATAAGACAGCTTTAATGGTAAGTGAACCATCCAATGGCAGTTTTCATACCCCACAGATCATGACATTATCAGCTTACGCTCACTGGATCAGGACTGAGACTTGACACTTTTTGTTCTCCAAAACAAACATTTTAATTCAACTTGTGTTGCACTAAGTGCTCTATGTTTGCAAGGTGGTGAGACTTTGTAAAGCACAAAATCACAGCAAGAAGTACCTACAGAGCCAAAAGCATGTGTTGAGAAGCACTTTCATCCTAGCTTGCTGGAGCATTAGGTCTAACTCACTTAACAGGTAAAACAAGGCAGTAACCGGTGATAACCAAACTACAGTGACCTACAATGGAAACATGTTATGCAGCCTTGACAAGAGCCACAGATGAAAAACGGACATCGCCTTGTCCCCGCTCTGTGAACTGCTTGCAGATCTTGCCAGAATCCTGAAAGAAAAAAAAAAAAAAAAAAAAAAAAAGGTCACTGACTCAAGTAGAAGAGATATAACGGATCAACTTTAGTACTTGCTGTTAGCTGAAATCCATGTATAATCACAAGCTTTTAAACCAAATTTAGTGGGCTGGACAGGTATCTGTGTGATGCTTTTATACATTTACCAAAGGGGTCAGAATATGAACAGTTATATCACCCTCTAATCAGATCACTCAAATGTTGTCCGACATATGGATCAAACTAGTTCTGGTGAATTACATGACAGATGCAAGTGGTAGTTTTTTTTTTACAAAGTGACCCCCATGAGTATAAAGTGTACACTTTCAGAAAGTGTAATATTTTATAGTTCTAGAAGATTAGGTCAGAACAGATTCTCTCCTGCCCCCTCCCCAAGCTTAGCCATAGATGAAAGTCCAATACAATTCTGACACCGACTTAGTTTACCAGCCCACATCTTTACACAAATATTGTATTTCAGATCATAGAACTTCCTCCCCTGTCCCCATAACCAATCTGGTCTTCTGGCTAGGCTACAGCGACATACTACAGGAGCCACTTGGTGATCTGGTCATCTCTCTATCAACCAATCACTACATCCCACCATGTTTGGGTTATCTTCAAGGTTGGATGATTCTGCTGGTTAACACCAACCCTTACCTCCAGTAAAGCACCTTCAGAAGTAGAACCATGGTCAATAGGCTTTGCAGTTAACCCATCTACAATTAAAATAGAGTTAAATAAATCCACATTGCATTAATGTTTATGAAGTGGGCAGGGTTCCTACGGGATACAGATGAGCTTTTGCTCTGAGGGATGGAGCATAAACCTGGAGGTCAGGGAGATGAGCAAGTAGCTGCAGACATGGCAGGTTGTAATGCTGTTAGAATACCTGTTGTGGGTTATTGTCACAGCAGATATGAGAATGCTGGATGGAATGAGGTAGAGAATGTCAGAAGCAAGGGGAAGCACAAGAGAAGCCTTGGACAGTGCAAAGAGGTGCTTAGAGTTGTAGACAGGATGTGGGCACTGGCGAGTTCACACTGTCTTCAATGGGAGACAGCGCTGAAGTATGTGGCGTGGAATCTATTACAGGGGTTGAGCCAAGTTTAAGTGACTCCCTATCCTGTGATCCTAGTTGATCTATGGGGGACCTCCATTGATCATGAGAATGGGTGTCCCATTCCTCTGTTCTGATGGAGAAGAAATACATGGATGCACTCTGCCACTCCATTTTCCATGGGAGTGCCAGAGATAGCCGAGTACAGCCGTCCCAATAGAGCAGCAGGGGCATGTACAACTGAACAGAGGAACAGGACCCTGTTGTCGTGATCAGTGGGGGTGCTAGTGGTCAAAGGCCAAGCAGTCACCTAGTTACCCCCTTCCTGTGGATAGTGGATTAACACGCCACAACCTTTTAAAGGCTATGGACCCCTTGGGGAGCAATTTTTTATTGCATTCTACCAATTGAAAAAAGGTGTTAGCAATTTCCTTTTATTAAAAATTGAACACATTTTCAGACTAGCAGGTTCTGCCTCACTGAGTCAGCCAGAACTGCTTGATCAATAGCCATCATCTCCAGTCATCTCTAACACCTATTTGAGGCCACTTTCACACTTGCAATTGGTGCGGATCAGTCATGGATCTGCACAGATGGATCTGTTCAGATAATACAACCATCTGCATCTGATCAGAACCGATCCATTTGTAATATCTTTAACATTGCCAAGACAGATGTCTTGAACACCATTGAAACGGATCTGTTTTCTATCGTTCCAGATTGTCAGAAAACGGATCCGTCCCCATTGACTATGTACATTGTGTGTCACAACGGATCCGTTTGGCTCAGTTTCGTCAGACGGACACCAAAACACTAAGCAACGTTGGTGTCCGCCTCCAAAGCGGAATGGAGACTGATCAGAGGCAAACTGATGTATTCTGAGCGGATCCTTTTCCATTCAGAATGCATTAGGGCAAAACTGATCTGTTTTGGACCATTTGTGAGAGCCCTGAACGGATCTCAAACGGAAAGCCAGTGTGAAAGTAGCTTAAGCCATATTCTTATCAGTTTGTTGAGAAATTAGCTATGAATGTTTGAACTGTCAGTTCAGAGAGGTGGGTAACTGAACCCCTCAGACATTTTGCATTTATTTTTCAATGGTATGGTACTTCTGAAATAAAAAAAAATTCTTAAGTGAACAGTTTTCTATGAACAGTTAAAAATATCCCTTTATGATGGATATGGATAGTGTCCAATATAGACAGTGGAAGGACCATTCAGATGACTGGGACATGACAGTAATTAGGTTCTGAGTAGAGATGTAGTCAACAAATAAATGATACTCTAGGTTTTTACTACCAAACTGGCTTAGTTGCCAATAGCAACCAGATTCCTCCTTTCATTTTCCAAAGGAGCTGTCCAAAATGAGTGGGCAACTAAGCCAGTTCTAATTTACACCAGTTTGATAAACAACCCCCTAGTTCTGGCATGTTCTGGCAAAACTTTAGGTGTAGATAAATGGATCAAGTACTGAGCCATGCTGTACACAAAGCAGGGTGCAAGGAGGACACCACTAGAATTTCAGGGTGCAATCAGGATGTTAAGCTGGCCAGACAAGATTTATCTGCAGACCATTGGCCAATTCAGACAAACTTTTAGATTTGCTAACAATCTGTCATCTTGTGGCCACACAAGATTAAGGCCCCATTAACATCGTGGAAATTGGCAGCAGCTGGGTGGTGTCTACCTCTGTCTTTAATGGGGGGCAGCACTGAGGTCTGCAGGGAGGCATGTCCCTCCTTGGTGCGGTGTGCAGACAGTTGTCCATCTAGTGGAGCCAAGCCACGAGCAGGTCTGCAACATCTGAAGCAAACAACCTATTCTACAGAATAATAATGTGCATGTCCAGCTTTATTGTTGATGGGAAATCTCTCACTTAATGAAAGCGGAAGCAGTTTGCATTACGGTAAAGCATACATGAAGTATTGAAATCAAAGCCATCCTTACCAAGCTCATAGAGATGCCCATTAACTGCTGTGAACACTATGAAGTGGAAATGGACTCCATCTTCATTAGGCTGAAAAATAAAAATTCAAACTTCACTTGCAACCTAAAACCTAGACACCGTCTGCAACAGCTTAAGGGCTCATGCACACGACTATGTATTTTGCCATATGCAAAAAAAAAATAAAAAGTCCATGTGCATTTGGTATTTTGTGGAAGGGAACAGCTGGCTCTTTATGGAACAGTACTATCCTTGTCCGCATTATGGACTTTTGCGGAGCGGACATACGGAAACAGAATGCACACGGAGTAACCTGTTTTTTGCGGAGCCAACAAAATGAATGGTGCCGCATACAGATATATATTCTGAATGCAGTTGTCTCCAGAGAACCCCTTTCTGTAAGGAGGTCATGCTTCTGTGTTAGCATTTATAAGATAAACAGATTGTTGATACCCAGTTGCTACAGCAGAAAGGACATCAAGCCAAACAAAATTCCCTTATAGTTCTGAATTTTCTGCACAGTTTTCATATTTTAACCAGAGTATCTGAACACTTACCCTGCAGTGTCCTTCAGCTGCAATGGAGTTATGTGCCGACAGCAGGGCCTGGAGGGCAGAAAGTACATGGGTGAACATACCAGTTATGTGGTCCCATCATTGCTGAGAAAAGGACAATTATTGCTAGCAACTATTGTGACAATTGCCTTGCCCAACTGCCAATTCTAAATTTTTGACATGCAAAAATCACTAGGATATGCCAATTTCAGATAGGTGTGGGACCTGCCCCCATCTCCAGAAGGCCCCCCTTGCCCTCAAGAGTAAACAAGAGTGCTCTGTGCTTACTTGGCCACCTTCTATTCACTTCTATGCAAGTTGCAAAAATAGCCAAGTGAGCATGCTCAGCTATTTTCAGAAATCCCACAGAAATGAATGAAGAGAACACTGCACAAGTGCAGCCACCACTATAGGGCTGATGGACATAAAGCAATAGTTTGGCTATATTCAGAGCTACCACAGCAGTGAATGAGGACAGCTATGCACATGTGCTGCGCTCTTGTTCACTATGGGGGCCCTGTTCTAGAGAAGTCTGGGTGTGAGACCCACACTTATCTGACATTGAAGGCATAGCCTGGCAATATGCCAAAGCCTGAGGAGAGAACCCCTTTAATGCTTATGCATATCATACACCCTTATTCCAACATCCACAACAATACATTCAGGTCGGCTGATAAGGGATAAAGTCACATTATAAGAATGGGGAAAAAAAAAGCCAGTAAACAGACTAAAAAAAAAAAAAAAATTTTTAGATATATATATATATATATATATATATATATAAATAATTGTTTTAGCCAAAGTCACAATAACTTACCATTTCCATCCAAGATTAATTTTAGATGGAAAATGGCTAAAACAGATGTCATCAGCACAATGGATCCTCAGGACACTTATTTTCCAGGCTAAATTTAGATTTGGTCTGATGGACCAGAAGAGAAAAAAAAAGTGAACCCAGCCTTATTCTAATAGGGGGAGATGCTTCTCATCAGATGCAATCAGGTGGAGTCTGACTGGATGTCATGGACAATTCAGTTCTCTTTCTATCAGTCTTTTGTACTCGTTTTGCTACATCTGCTCAACAGGAGACGTTAAGGCCCCTTTAGACTGAGCAATTTCGCAGGCGATTGTCAAGGAAGCATTCCTTCCTGGCAAGCGTGCGCTTGTCAGTGCAGGAGAGCGCTGCATTTACACACAGCAATCTCCTCCACAGTATGGGGAGGAGCGATGGCTAAGGCAGCAGAGGCCATTTACAAAAGGAGCATATTACCCAGTGTTTCCCCTTGTTCATCGATTGCACCTTTACAGCACCAGATAACTGCTAATGAGTAGCGATGAGCAAACTTCATGTTTTGAAGTTAGCGTTCGGGTATTCTGGCAATGCCGTTAACATGGGCCATTATGGAATGTGAACCATGGAAGCCTTTAGAAGCTGTCATAATAGAATTCTACGGGCCGCATAATGGATCTGTCTGGTTTCGGTTATGCAGGAGCCCTCAGTGGTAACAGAATCCATAATGGAGTTGCCAGAAAACACAAACTTCAAAACATGAAGTTCACTCATCACTACTAATGAGATCTTCTATGAAAGCTCATTAGCAGTAGACTAGAATCTGTCTGAACATGACTAATCAAGATAAGCATCTAGTGTGTACAGCCAGCCCAAGTCATGTTTGTTCTGTTATCTGTTTATAATGTCTTGAGTAATTTCTGCTAGTTTATTATTCAACATTTAAGGATATATTCCACATTCTGACCCCTTCTCCAACACCCCATGCTGCCTGGATGCTGTGACTGCAGAAAGAGCTGAGCAGACTGATGTACCATTTCTGTAATATACTCTGGATTTGTGAGAGAGATGAGTGAATTTCCTATTTCCAAATTCATTCACGCTACATTTGGTGGTAAAAGCAGAATTACGTTATGGATTCTGTTACCACGGACCATAACGCAATTCTATGACTGAATACCTTTAGAGGGGAGTCCTCTCCTGCATAACGGAAACAGGATGGATCCGTTTGGCAGCCCATAGACTTCTATGACGGAATGCCTCTAAAGGCATTCAGTTATGGTCTGTGGTAACAGAATCCATAACGCAATTCTGCTTTTACCACCAAATGAAACATGAATGAATTTCTTAACATGCAATGTGCTCATCTCTAATGTCAAACATTTGGGATGTATATGGATTTTACCTTCACTATTCATAAGCAAGTTTGACTTTAACCGCCTCACACAGGATCGCGTTCGAGGCGGCAGCTCTGCGCAGTCACGCATATATGCATCATCTCGCAAGATTTCCTGTGAACGCGCACACAGGCGCGTGCGTTCACAGGATCGGAAGGTAAGCGAGTGGATCTCCAGCCTGCCAGCGGCGATCGTTCGCTGGCAGGCTGGAGATGCGATTTTTTTTTTAACCCCCCCAACAGGTATATTAGATGCTGCTTTGATAACAGCATCTAATATACCTGCTACCTGGTCCTCTGGTGGTCCCTTTTGCTTGGATTGACCAGAGGACACAGGCAGCACCAACCACCACTACACCCCCCCTCCCAATTAACCCCTGATCACCCCATATAGACTCCCTGATCACCCCCCTGTAAGGCTCCATTCAGACGTCCATATGATTTTTACAGACCCATGGATCGGATCCGCAAAATGCATACGGATGTCTGAATGGAGCCTTACAGGGGGGTGATCAATGTCATTGATCACTCCCCTGTAAGGCTCCATTCAGAGGTGCGTATGTGTTTTGCGGAACCGATCTATGTATACGTGGATCCGTAAAGAACATAGACGTCTGAATGGATCCCTATAGGGGGGTGATCAGGGAGTCTATATGGGTAATCACCCCCCTGAATGGAGCCTTACAGACATCCGTATGCGTTTTGCAGATCCGAAAAACACATATGGACCTCTGAATGGAGCCTTACAGGGGGTGATCACCCCATATAAACTCCCTGATCACCTGTCATTGATCACCCCCCTGTAAGGCTCCATTCAGAATTTTTTTGGCTCAAGTTAGCAGAAATTGTAAGGGGGGGGGGGGGGGTGTCTCATATTCCACTAACTTGTGTCAAAAAATAAAATCTCACATGAACTCACCATACCCCTCACGGAATCCAAATGCATAACATTTTCTTTTAGACATTTATATTCCAGACTTCTCACGCTTTAGGGCCCCTAAAATGCCAGGGCAGTATAAATACCCCACATGTGACCCCATTTCAGAAAGACACCCCAAGGTATTCCGTGAGGGGGCTTATTGAGTCCATGAAAGATTGAAATTTTTGTCCCAAGTTAGCGGAAAGGGAGACTTAGAAAATACAAAAAAATAAAAATAATTATGAACTCGCAATGCCCCTCATTGAATACCTTGGTGTCTTTCCAAAATGGGGTCACATGTGGGGTATTTATACTGCCCTTGCATTTTAGGGGCCCGAAAGCGTGAGAAGTATCCAAATGTCTAAAAATGCCCTCCTAAAAAGGAATTTGGGCCCCTTTGCCCACCTAGGCTGCAAAAAGGTGTCACATGTGGTATCGCCGTACTCAGGAGAAGTTGGGCAATGTGTTTTGGGGTGTCATTTTACATATACCCATGCTGGGTGAGAAATATCTTGGTCAAATGCCAACTTTGTATAAAAAATAAAAAATAGGGAAAAGTTGTCTTGCCAAGATATTTCTCTCACCCAGCATGGGTATATGTAAAATGACACCCCACCAAAACACATTCCCCAACTTCTCCTGAGTACGGCGATACCAGATGTGACACTTTTTTGCAGCCTAGGTGGGCAAAGGGGCCCACATTCCAAGGAGCACCTTTAGGATTTCACAAGTCATTTTTTTTTTACACATTTTGATTTCAAACTACTTACCACACATTAGGGCCCCTAGAATGCCAGGGCAGTATAACTACCCCACAAGTGACCCCATTTTGCAAAGAAGACACCCCAAGGTATTTCGTGATGGGCATAGTGAGTTCATGGAAGTTTTTCTTTTTTGTCACAAGTTAGTGGAATATGAGAATTTCCGCTGACTTGTGACAAAAAAATAAGTTCTATGAACTCACTATGCCCATCAGTGAATACCTTAGGGCTAGGGATCGACCGATTATCGGATTTACCGATATTATCGGCCGATATTCATGATTTTGAACGCTATCGGTATCTGCATTTATTTTGCCGATATTCCGATAGCGTACTGGGAACACAGATCGCGCTGCTGTCAGCGCTCTCCGTGTTCCCTCAGCAGCAGCACAGGGGAGAAGGAGCAGTGTCTCCTCCCCCTGTGCTGCTGCTGCCAATAAGAGGACAGGGGACAAGATGAGGGGGAGGAGCTATGGCCACTGCGCCACCAATGAAGCTTAATCTCTCATTTATTCATATACAGGAGGCGGGAGCTGCAGAATCCCATTGCCGGCTCCCGACCTCTATGAGCGTTAGCTGCGATCTGCGGTAGTTAACTCCTCAGGTGCCGCGGATCGCAGCTACAGCTCATAGAGGTCGGGAGCCAGCTATGTGATCCTGCAGCCAGCTCCCGCCTCCTGTATATGAATAAATTAGAGATTAAGCTTCATTGGTGGCGCAGTGCCAATGTAGTATTCCGGTTAAATTGCCGTTTTGGCACTTTGCAATAAATAGGTGGATTTTGGGTTGCAGTTTTGGCACTTGGTCTGTTAAAGGTTTGCCATCACTGCCTTAGGGTGTCTACTTTCCGAAATGGGGTTATTTGTGGGGTGTTTCTACTGTCTGGGCATTGTAGAACCTCAGGAAACATGACAGGTGTTCAGAAAGTCAGAGCTGCTTCAAAAAGCAGAAATTCACATTTTTGTACCATAGTTTGTAAACGCTATAAGTTTTACCCAAACCATTTTTTTTTAATCAAACACATGTAGAACAATACATTTAGAGAATATATATGGATGTAGTTTTGAAAAAAATAAAAAATTTACAACTGAAAGTGAAAAATGGTATTTTTACATTTCAATTAATAACAAAAAAGTAAAATGTCAGCAGCAATGAAATACCAAATGAAAGCCCTATTAGTGAGAAGAAAAAAGGAGGTAAAATTCATTTGGGTGGCAAGTTGCATGACCGAGCAATAAACGGTGAAAGTAGTGTAGTGCCGAAGTGTAAAAAGTGGCCTGGTCATTAAGGGTGTTTCAGCTGGGGGGGGGTTGAAGTGGTTAATGCCTTCCAGACCTCCATCATACATGTTCTGTGGCAGCCTGATCTTTAAAGATCAGGCCCTCCATAACCAGCAGGTTTCTTATGTTTTACACAGTCATGGGGGTAATGTCTGATTGGCAGTAATGATTGCAGCTGTTTACCCTTCAGATGCCATAGTCAAACAACCACTGCTTCTGGGAGCACTAAAATTAGGAGCCACACTTCCTGACCTGGGCTGCCTTCCCTGGCTGAAATTGGGGAAGGCAGCCTGTACTAGGCTTAAAGGTTGATTACTAGTATATTCCAACCCTGGCCTGCAGGTGGCAAAACAGCATTGGACTATACTGTATCCTGTATTCTATAGTGCATACATATGAATTATAGAATACAAGATACAATCTAGTGATTGCATGTTAGTCACCTAGCATGAAAAAAAAAAAAAAAAAAAACAATTATAATAACTCCAAATAACTCCCCTCCCCCCCCAGAGGGAGAAAAAAAAAAAAACAAAAAAAAAAAACACACACTAAATCATGGACACCACTGTGTCCAGAAATGCCTGTACAGTACTATTAGAATTTAGGAATATTTATCCCATATGGCGACCAGTGAGATTAGAGATCTCCATCAAGTAATAGTCGCTATAGTCAGTGAAACTTCTTACCCAGCCAGAGCCCCCGTGATAAATCTACTGCAGGTCTAGACAGACGGCCAGCGAGTTTAGCCAGTCAGAAAGTTTATCTATTAAAGGCTGAGATGTGTTCAGTCAGAACACATTCAGCAAAGCATGCCAGGTGACATCATCCAATCCCCTGCTGGACAAGAGACATTCCAATGAATGTGTGCAGCTAGTTCATTTAGACTCCCATATAACTAAGGATGAGTGAATTTTAGCATAACAGAAACCGATCAGATCCGTCATGCAGGCCATATGACGGAAAGCATTCCATGATGTAATTGCGTTATGTCTGTGGTAACGGAATCCATAACAATTCAGATTATACCACAACCCAAGCTTCAAAATATGAAATTTGCTCATCCCTACGTATATCAGGATACTGGAGTGGAAGTTACTGTGTAGTTCCTCTGAAAAACTGTGCATAATATGCAATGTTCATATAACCTTACAGTAACAGCACCAGAATGGCAGAGGGCTCTGGGGCAAGTCTGCAAGCAGATTTGTGACTGAAAATCAGCTTTGTTCACCCGAGTGGGACTCGCTCTTGCTGCCCCATTCAAATGAGTTGGACAGACTCCCTTGTAGAAATGTCTACAGCAAAATCTGCAGTGTGTGAAGGCACTTACACAGCTGAGCTGCCACAACAGCTGCACCACCTGTGAATTATTGTGATGTGTATATCCAAACAACTAGTACTCACCGGTGATAAGAATGGGATGCAAGTGCCCCCAAATCCTACCTGCGATAGTTAAAGGGGTTTTCCAGGCTTCTGATATTGATAACCTATTCTCGCGATAGGTCATTAACCCGATTGGTGAGGGTCCCACACCCAGCACCCCTGCTGATCAGCCGTTCCATGAAGCCTCCAGTGCAAGAACTAGCACTGGGAATGGAAAAGGAAGCACAGCTCCTTCCAAAGTGTAGTGACCATGCTGGGTTACTGCAGCTCAGCTCCCATTGAAGTGAATGACAGCTAAGCTGCAGCAATTCCTGCACTGTAGGCAACAGCTGATCTGTGGGGGAGCAGGGCGTCAGACATTTATGAATAGGGATGAGTGAATTAAGCTTTGGATGATACATCTGAAGTCAAATAGTTCAAAACTTCACATTAAAACTGTATTGAGACCATACATTTTAATACTGTACAGCAATAATCCAAAGTTCTGAACAAAGCAGCTTTGCTTATGTCCATTGATTACCTAGCCTGATAGGTCGTCAGCATCAGGAGCCTGCAAAGTCCCATTAAGTCACAGCACTAAAGTGTTAATCAAAATATACACAATGATGGAACTAGTTGATACCTCATTTTCCTCCAGGAGTTTGGCCCGGTCTTCAGGAGAGGCAGCTGCTGATTTGTCAAGGAAGTCCTTCAAAGCAGAATCTGCATCTGTAATGAGTTCCATCAGTACCAAATTATTACACATCAAGTTAAGAGACCACCTCTTCTGGACCATGCCAAACAATAGTCTAGGGTAATCAAGAGGAGGCCTGAAATCAGCAAGATTGACAAGGAGAGCAGGCACTTAAAGGGAACTTGTCACACTGACCATGGTGTTTGGTGATGCAGACATGTTAGAGCAGGAGGAGCTGAGCATAGTGATCTATGGTTTTATAGGAAAAGAGTTTAAATCATATTTCATTCATTTCCCTTTTATTCTGGGCTTTGAAGTCCAGGAGGCGGTCCTATCAGTGACCAAAAGCCTTCCCTCTGACTGTGTACACAACTGTCACCAATAGCACCTCCTCCTTGACGTCAAAGCCCAGAATGAATAGGAAATTAAAAATGGTTTTCTGAGACTAATACAGATGACCTATCCTCCGATTAGGACATCAGTATCTAATCGGTGGTGGTCTGACACCCAGGACCCCCTGCAATCAGCTGAAGGCAGTGGTGTTCACATCAGTGCCACAGCCTTCTGTCAGCTTTCGCCCTAGCCATGTTCGTCACATGGCCTTGGATCAGCTCAGCCCCATGACTGAATGGGGCTGAGGTGCGATAACCAAGCGCAACCACTATACAATGTGCAGGACTGCTTGGGTGAGCATGAAGGTGGCTGCGGTGCTCACAGGAGCGCTGGTGTCTTCTCAGATACTGATGACCTATCCAGAGGATAGTCCTCGAAAACCCTTATGTGAATTACAAGTTACACCTCATTTACAGTGATTTTCATCAGTGATTTTGAGCCAAAACCAGGTGCGGCTCTAAACCCAGAACAGGAGCAGATCTTTCCCTTAGACCTTATGTCTGGAGGCTCCAATCCTGGTTTTGGCTCATAATCACTAACCAAAACCGATTTGTGAATGAGGCTTTATTCTGAATCTTTTCCTACAAGTTGCTTCTCCAGCATGCTGGCTGTAGTCCTCAAGGACTAACTTAAACCTCTAGTTATACCGCACCTGTGGCAGAGGTTTAAAAGGAAAGGCAAAATGGCTAGAAAAGGTGAGCTTTGAGGCTTCCTGCATCATACAGCATCTAAGCTCCCACCATCACATGAGGTTCCCTTGCAGTATATAGCCCCACGTGACACATCACAGCTTCTAGGGGTAGGGGGATCGGTGCAAATGCCCAGGAGGTCAGAGGCTATATTCCACCACTTCAATCACAGGATTGGCGACCACTCACCAAAACTCAGTTTGTCTTTAATACTAGCTGCAGCATGAATGAGCCCAACTATTCCACAAGAGTTTTCAAGGGTCTGTTTCATGAAATATACTTTGGCATCAGGATCCTTGTCCTTCTGTTCATCATCTTGCTTCTTCCTGAATTCTGCATGCTAAAACAAGGAAACTGCATATGAATCAACGCCAAATAGTGGACAAACCCTGAATGCCGAAAATCAAATACTCCCCATGTATCAGTAATATTAAAGTGGGTGGGATTGCCATCATAGTAGTTAAGCTCCACATTCCTATGAAGTACAGCAGAGACCAGTCAGAGAAACCCTGAATGGTCACTGTTGCAGTTCCTTGGCCAGCAGGGTGGCTGGGAGCACCACATGCTCTATTCTCAGGACTGGTGTGGTCCCAGAAGTCATGTGATCGCACTAGCCCTTAAAGATAATAGAATTGAGATTCGATTTGTCCTACTGCACCTCAAAACCTAATTTGCAGTGCGTCTCAGCTTGCGAATTACAGCATCTCCTGCCTGGCTAAGAGTCACGACCAATACCCCACTGGCATAGAAGTGACAGTGTCCGTCAGCCGATGACCACGTTATGGAGGAACATACCAGCATTATAGGTGTGATACACACAACTCAATATCAGAACCGATTCAGTCTGAATTTCAGTAAAGGCACCCCAAAACTGCCAGATTAGCTGTAAGCAGTGGCTAAAAGCCAAGCCATTCGGTTAGAGGACTAGCTGATTAGTCATCACTACCAAGTATATAGTGCTAAGATTAGAGCCATACACCCATGAGGGTATAGAAGCAGTCACACTACCTGTGAAGTGAGTGGGAAGAGCAGCAGCACCGCACAGGCCTCATGGGAAAATGACTTCAGGTAATCCTGCTCAAACCCTAGGACATCCACAAACTTGAAGCTCGGCAAGACACCCAATTTCTTCAACAACTGGAAAGGAGAGAACATCTTTAGGGCACGTTACATGCTGAAACCTGTGAAGTCCAATGACCAAAGGTAAACTCTATGGCCTTTGTGAATAATAAGAATGAGATGTGTCCAGCAAGAGGTTAATCAAATCCATAAAACGAATCTGCAAACTCATCTGTAGCCGGAAGACATTACAGCCTTGCCAAGAAGGGTCACTGCATTGTGACCTAGAAGTTTCTATCCATTAAGGAAGAGCTGATCAATAATGCCTTCTGCAAGACAAGACAGCTCCAAGTGCTCCATCAGACCTCGAGGTGCAGATCTGAAAGGCGGATTTCTGCAGCTTAGAAGTCATGAAGATAAGGCAACGAGTAACATTACCTAAAGCAAGAAACAGCATAACCACAAAGTAAGCCTGCCCATCCACAGAAGCGGTAAAGACAATGTCACCCAAAATAAGTGTTTATCATGCCCATTCCAGACATGTACAGGAGAATATGAAAACCCTTTAAGTCCAGAGACTTCTACTGAAGATTTATGCTCAGGATAGGTAATCTTTATCTGATCGGTGGGGGTCCAACAACCGGGACCTCTGCCAATCAGCTGTTTGAAAAGGCACTGGTGCTCCTGCGAGAGCTGCATCCTTCCCTCAGCTTACCAAGCACAGTGCCGTACGTTGTATAGTGGCTGTGCGTGGTACTGCAGCTCAGCCCCATTCAGTTTCAGTAGTTTGAGCTGCAGCTAGGCCACATGACATGTGTCATCACTGGCCTAGGAAAACCAGCAAGAAGGCCGCGGTGCTCACAGGAGCGCTGGTGCCTTCTCAAACAGCTGATCAGCGGGGGTCTGGGGTGTTGGGTCACTAGAGACCCGAATAACCTGGAAATGCAGCAAACCGCAGGTCTATCTTGAGGACAGGTCATCAGTGTCAATCTCAGAAGAAAACCTTTAAGTTCTGGGAGCTGTATATTTTTATTTATTTTTTAACACAGAGGTAGTCTGATCATGCCAACTTAACCCCTCAGATGCTGCAAGTGTCTGAACTGCTCCCTTAGTTGCTTGCTAAGGGCACTTGAATGGCTAGCACAAAATACAGACAGTATAATCTGCAGAACAGACATACAGATGGCCATTTTTTGCAGACCAAAAAGGTCTGTGCGCTAGCCCCAAAAAATAAAACACTGAATGCAAAATAGTCATGTGCGAAAACCTTAGAGTGAATGCGTGATGTAGTGGTCAGCCGCATCAGCCACATGACTTTGCAGCAAAATCTTTTGGCTAACTGCAGCTCGGTCTTACGTGCCCATTAAGGAAGATATGCCAATAAGGTCACACCCTTCAACATTTCCCCCAAATCAGGCTGCAACACCCCTAGACTGCTGTACAAGCCATGCCTCATTTATGACGCTCAGCTACACAGCTAAATATCACCCACTACTTGTATTTAGACTGGCCCGTGAGCTTCCCTGCAGACCGCCAGGCCTGTACACTGTTCATTACCAAAATTGTGGGCGGCGTCTACCCCCTCACCAGCGACCATGAGGCACAACTAAGGCTACTTTCACACCAGCTTTTGCTGGATCAGTCACGGATAATACAACCGTCTGCATCCGTTATGAACGGATCCGGTTGTATTCTCTAAAATAGCCAAGACGCTTGTCATGAAAGTCAATGGGGGACAGATCCGTTTTCTATTGTGTCCGAGAAAATTGATTTGTCCCCATTGACTTACATCCGTCTTGCTCCGCACCACATGCATTCTGGTGCACTCCGTTTCGTTCAGTTTTGTCCCATTGACAATTAATGGGCATTCCAAGCATTCCTAGTTCAGCAAGTTTATTCCCTAGAAGAATTGTATCTCTTCCATATACTAGTCCTTGTTTTTTAAGATCTCTGCTTGCTAGCATTAAATAGGGCTCTGTACAGTTAAGCTAACCTGTGAAAATGATAGCAACTGATCTGCAGGAGGTGAGCAGACAAGTTTGTGGAAGACAATCAGTAAAACCTGCCCGCAGGACTTCAGGTTTTGGGCCCCCCATGCGCAAAACAAATATGGTTTTGTAGTCTGCAAGTAGTGTGCCGACCACATCTTTAATCACACAGGTCTGTGTTACCTCCTGTGGATGACCAATGGCTGTCAGCAGTTTAGCATCGACAACTGCTGGCAAACTCAGACCATGAGGGCATCAGCACCATTGAAGTGGTGCTGTCCTTAGAAAGCTGCAGGCGTGGCAGTTCCCTGAAACAGCTGATCATTGGGGGTGCCAGGACCAAGACCCCCACCGATCCAAAGAATAGGTAGTTATCCACTACTGGATTACCCCGTTAAGAGTCCTGTATGAACAGGGATGACTAGCTGCAGGACCATCACTAGACCTAGATGGGGGCGCACATTTTGCTGGTTGTGATCACATGACCAAAAGTACAGCCACACTTCACAGGGCCACAGAGCAAAGCCAAGGGTGGGGCCCCAGTAATCTGCAGCCATGCATCCTGAGGAGGAGCTTTTCACTGGAGACACCATTACGTCTAGAACGCAGATCTATGACCACACATAGTGGCGCTATATGGCAGAACTCTTACCCACACCGCCCCCGGGGCAGCTGCCATCACTGTAGTTACACCCAAAGTACATGACCAAGCCAAATTTATTTTAACATCTGCCAGCACAAACAGTCCATTTCAGTGACAGCAGGCAGAGATTTTGAAAACACAGACAATGGAGCGAGTTCTAAACTAGAATCTGGTCTAGATCTTACAATACACGATATATAATAAGGCTCTGACTAGAAATCTGCCATCAGCAACAGCCACTCACTGTGAAGAGGGATCCTGCAAGAAAACCGCACTGTGTAAACCCATCCCTAAGCTTACAAAGAGCATCTAGCATCCAGGGTGCCCAATGTCGGAGGGCAGATGGACCCGACAACCCCCCTCCATTAACACTACAGACACTGGGAATGACATGGCAGCACGTGTAGGGGGCCGCCACCACACATGGACCGCGCCCTAATCCGGGTCAGCCATTACTGATGGGCGCAGCACGGAGGAGGATGCTCGGCTTCACTCACTTTATTCAGCATCTGCGGAGACACAAAGAAAAGGACAGTCAGAAGCCGGCCACAGACACGACAGAAGACACTCACCGGCACTTACCTCAGGGTTAATCTCAATAGGTGACAACGCCATGACGAAGACTGCTCCTCACGTTCTCTATCCGCTCCTCACGATGCTCCAGCGCTGACTGAGAGAAGGGCCACGCCCCGGCTGCTTTTATATGGGAGGACAGGTACCAACTGAATGGCGAGAAGAGGGGGAGAGTGAGTCAGCTGGTACCCAGGATTTTTTATGGTTCTGGATCGTTTCCCCCCCTCAGAACCGAATCGGACGTTCCTAGAGCGGGCTCTGGTCCCGGCAGAGGGTGTGAGTAGCGGGAATACTAGTCGTGACAGTTGTAAGTGCGCAACAAGTCGCGGTATATAGATAGTTGTAATGCGATGTGTGACCCTCATGGCGTCAGGTGACACTATGCCTCACCTAGTGCTGCAGAGTCCAATATACCGCACAGCAGTAATATAGTGCATATGGAGGTCCCTAAAGGGGGTCTCTGCTCAGGACCCCATCTATTAGGCCAGCCATTGTATAAACTGACATTATAACACTTCGGACGCTTACTTTATCCCATGGGTTAGAAACGTAGGTGTCCTACAGCCTGGGTTTGCCAATGGCAGCCCAGGAACCTGCATTTACAAATGTATGTGACCCCCCTCCCCATAAGATTAATACATAAGGGCTCATACACACAAACGTTTTTTGCGTTCCGTATACTGAACCATCCATTTTAATCGGTCCGCAAAAGATGCGGACAGCACTCTGTGTGCTGTCCGCATCCATTGCTCCGTTCCGTGGCCCCGCAAAAATTATGAGGCATGTCCTATTCTTGTCCGTTTTGCGGACAAGAAGGGCTCATGCACACAAACGTGCCTTTTTTTTTTTGCGGTCTGCAAACAACGGATGCCGCCCGTGTGCCTTGCGCAATTTGCGGAACGGAACAGGAGGCCCCTTTACAGAAATGCCTATTCTTTTCCACAAAACGGACAAGAATAGGACATGCCTTATAATTTTTGCGGGGCCACGGAACGGAGCAACGGATGCGGACAGCACACAGAGTGCTGCCCGCATCTTTTGCGAGCCCATTGAAATGAATAGGACCGTATACGGAATCAAAATACGAAACGCAAAAAATGTTCGTGTGCATGAGTCCAAATCGGCATTTCTATAATGGGCCACCTGTTAAGGCACACGGGCGGCATCCGTTTTTTGCAGACCGCAAAAAACGGCTCAGTCGTGTGCATGATCCCTAATTGTGCATGGAAGGGTGAGAAGTTACATGGTTAAAGGGATTGAGAACATTTCCCCTATCCACAGGACAAAGTGTAAATATCTGATTCAGGCCTCATGAACACAACAGTTGTTTTTTGCGTCCGCTAAAAAAAACCGATGCGGCATCCGTTTTTTGGGGAGGAACAGTTTTTTCCCACAGATCCCTTGTAATAAATGGGTATCCTTGTCCGCAAATGTGAAAAAAGTAGGACATGCACTATTTGTTTTGCTGATGGGAAACACGGACAACGGACGTGGAACACAAACGGATGAACTATCAGCATTTTTTTGCTGACCCATTGAAATGAATGGGTACCCATCCTATCCGCAAAAAAAACGGAACGGAGGCCGAGAAAAACAACTAAAGCCTCATGCACGTGTCCGTGCACGTGCTCAAATCCGTGAGCAGGTGGTCAGTGATGCGTCCGTGAAGCTGTCTGTGAAGGATCTGTGTTGGCTCCGTGTGTCCGGTTTGTGCTGTCCGTGTGTCATCCGCGTTTCACTGACACTACCCAGCTGAATTTTTTTTTCAAAGCATCTCTTCCTAATGATCCGTATTGCATCCGTGGTTTTTACTGACCCATAGACTATAATGGGCGTGATAGATCCGTGAACACGGACAAAATAAAGCATGCATCTGTGCTAAAACGCGAATCCACGGACTGTGCTAAAACACTGATGTGTGAATGAGGCTTAAAGGGGTTTTCTCATCTCAGACAATGGGGGCATATCGCTAGGATATGCCCCCATTGTCTTATAAGTGCGGGTCCACTCCATTCCATTCTATGGGGCCGCCGAAAATAGCCGAGCGCTGGCTCGGCTATTGCTTTCTGCCCCATAGAAATGAATGGGAGCATGGGCCGCACATGCGCGGCACGCTCCCATTCACTTCTATGAGAGAGGCAGGGATTAGTGCTTGGTGGTGGGCGGAACCCAGGAAATCTGGGGTCCTCCAGCCACAGCGATATGCCCATATTGTCTAAGATGGGAATATCCCCTTTAAGGGCTCATGCACACAACTGTATGTATTTTGTGGTCCGCAAAACACGGATCCAATAAAAAAAACGGATGACAAACGTGTTACATCCATATTTTTTCGGATTCGTTGTAACAATGCCTATATTTGTCAGTAAAACAGACAAGAATAGGACATGTTCTATTCCTATGCCGAGCGGACATACGGAAACGGAATGCACACGGAGCCATTTCCTTTTTATTTTTTTTTCGTCCCCATGAAATGAATGGTTCCACATACAGGCCGCAAAAAAACAGAACGCACAAGGACAAAAAAATAAGTTTGTGTGCGTGAGCCCTAAGGCCTCATACACACGAACGTTGTTTGGGTCCGCATCCAAGCCACATTTTCTGGGGCTCGGATGTGGACCTATTCTGTTGCTCCGGTCTGTGTCCCCTCAAAAAAAAAAATAGAACTTGTCCTATTGTCCGTTTTGCTGACAAGAATAGGTATTTCTTTTATGGGTGGCCTGTTCCGTAAATGCAAATTGAGGAACACACACGGATGGCATCCGTGTTCTTTGCAATTTGTGGACCGCAAAACACGGCACAGTTGTGTGCATGAGGCCTAAAGGGGTGGATTGGGACCCCCACAATGATACCAGTGAGGTGCTGCAGTAAATGGCCTGGCGGTCAAACATCATTAATCTCTATAAGACTGCCAGAGACGCCGAGTACCGCGCTCTGCTATCTCTGGCGGTCCCATAGAGTTGAATGACGTGTATGATTGACCGCCACTCCATGTGCTGCAGCACCTCATTGGTGTCATTGTGGGTGTCCCAGCAGCGGAATCCTCTCAGTCACTTATACCCTGTCCTGTGGATGGGCGGATACGTTCTTATGGTGGGACACCCTCTTTATAAACACCCCCTGGCAGCCACTTCTTTCGCAACAGAGGCTTTCCCAAAAAATGGTGTAAAAATAGCGGCAGGTCCTTTGAGCTGTGGAGAGGTGCGATGCTGACCCTGTCCTCCTCCTCTAAATTCAATTTCATACACATACTTAACCCATTAGTAACCAGACCACTTTAGGGGTCCTGCGTGTCAATGTTGGTAATCTTCGTCAGTCCCATACAGAATGAATAAAGAGGCAGAACGTATGCTTGACCTTCCAATCAATCAAGACAGGGGAAACAGGACCCCCATTTTTGGATTGGTGGGGGCCCCAGCAGTTGGAACACCACTGATCAGTTATCCCCACCCCAGCTGTATAAAAGGAGGACAAAAGAAGGCTCCAAGTACTATAAGTAAAGACACACAATTGTCTGAAAATGTATCTTGTGAATGTTGTGTCTATCCTGTCACAAATGAATACACTTATTGGCTCAGTTTCACGGTCTTTGTTGTGCGCCGTGACACATTAGCCATGCATGCTGGTTGCCAGGGGCAATGCGTTGTCGCAGCATGTATGGGCTTTGCTCCCCTTCTCCTGGTTCCTCCCCTGTCTGGTGCTGGAGGGGTTAACTTCCTGGCTGGGTGTGGCCACTAGGGTTTTATCACCTGTGGCTTCTAGGCTGGAGTCAGTTGTACTCCAGCCTTTGTTGGTGCTGGAGCTTTGCTCCTGTCCTGGGTGTTTTATCTGCCCAGTCCTTGAGGGCCACCCAGTGGGACATTGATGTTATCCTTATGTATTTTACCCTTCCTTCCCTTGTATATGTTTGGTGAGGGTTTATGTACTGGGTGTGTTGTTATGTCTAGTGTTCTGTTCCATGTCTGGTCTGTTTGGTGTGTTGTCCAGCATTGTTGCTAGACATTCCCTGTCTGTCTGTGCCTTCAGTGAGAGGGCCCCTGGGTTCCCCGAAGGGGAACAACTGGAAAAAAAATTAATAATAATAAAATCAAGAATCAGCTTGAGCGCAAGCAAGTCTCCCCTAGACTGCCGCCAGCATGCCCGGACCACCAGCTTGGAACCAGACAGCCAGCCAACAAGCAGCTCATAGAGCTGAACACTGCGTCCAACTCAGACACAGTTCACACAGGAACCACTGAGAAATGGACGAGGGGAGGTACCAACACAAGTGACAGTTGGCACCATCTGCAACCACTGTCACAGAGAACCGCACTGTTAAAGGAAACCTGTCACCAGGATTTTGGCCATAGAGCTGGGGACATGGGCTGCTAGATGGCCACTAGCACATCTGCAATACCCAGTCCCCATAGCTCTCTGTGCTTTTATTGTGCTAAAAAACCGTTTTGATCAATATGCAAATTAACCTGATATGTGTCCTGTATCCGGAGATGAGTCCAGCGGAAAGGAGCCCAGCACCGCCCCGCGTCCTCCGAATCTCCTCCTTGCTGGCTGACGTCACAGAGCTGGAGCGCTGAAATCTCGCGATGCGTGAGCTAGCGCATGCGTAGTTCGTTCCCTGTGCTGATGCCAGCACAGATGTGCTAGTGGCCATCTAGCAGCCTATGTCCCCAGCTCTATGCAAAAAATCCTGGTGACAGGTTCCCTTTAACGGTAACTCCCCTTTCACCCTCCCTCCGGAGGACAAGCATGCACGCCAGAAAACAGCAGGCGACACATGCTGACACCCTCTTTCGAAGGCACAGACAGACAGGAGAATGTCTCGCAACAATGCTGGACAACACACCAAACAGACCAGACATGGAACACAACACTAGACAACAACACACCCAGTACATAAACCCTCACCAAACATATACAAGGGGAGGAATGATACAATACATAAGGATGACATCGGATAGACATCTATGTCCCACCAGGTGGCCCTCAAGGACTGGGCAGATAAAACACCCAGGACAGGAGCAAAACTCCAGCATTAACAAAGGCTGGAGTACAACTTACTCCAGCCTGGAAGCCACAGGTGATAAAACCCTAGTGACCACACCCAGCCAGGGAGTTAACCCCTCCAGCACCAGACAGGGGAGGAACCAGGAGTAGGGGAGCAAAGCCCATACATGCTGCAACAACAATGCATTGCCCCTGGCAACCAGCATGTACGACTAATGTGTCACGACGCACAACAAAGACCGTGACACGCAGGCTTTTTATTAGGCAGGGAATATGTGCCACAAATTTTGGTGCATTGCACACCAGGTTCCAGGTGCAACTACAAAAATATATGTACCCAATGTTTTAATAATTGTCCCCATTCAAAAACAAAACCAGAGTGTCATTGTGAGTGGCAGCAACCAGCCACGCCGCCCTTAATGGGGTTCTGCAGTTCTTTTAAACTGATGATCTATCCTCTGGACCCCCGCCGATCAGCTGTTTGAGAAGGCAGTGATACTAGCCGTGACATCACTGGACGTACGGTAAACAGTGAGAAGGCTACTGCGCTACTGCCAGCACCGCTGGCTTTTCAAACAGCTGATCGGCGGGGGTCAATCAGATGCTGATTATCTATCCAGAGGATAGATCATCAGTTTAAAAAAACTGCAGAACCCCTTTAATGAGTGTGAGCTATAGTGCTCCCGTGAGTACCAGCCACAGTGCCTCATAACAGACTTGTATTAGAATGTCCTCACTACAGTGCCAAGTGTGTGCCCCTCTTACTGATAGCTCAGAGATTTCCATAAATCTAAGCTATGTTGTCAAGTTGTCCATTAATTTCAATAGAGCCAAGCTTAGAGAGAACTTGTCACTGCAAAATGTAGTGCAGTCTGCAGGCAGCATGTTATAGAGCAGGAGCTGAGCAGATTGATATATAGTTTTATTGGAAAAAGATTAAGGAAAAGTTATAATTTATACAATGAAATCTCTGCTTTTTCTGACTTCACTTGTACACGGGGAGGTGTTATCAGTGTTTGATAGCATTCTACAGATGTAGCAGTATTTGTAAGTCTGTATACAGAGATAGCTGTCAGTCACTGATAGTTGTAGAAAAGAAAGGTGTTATCAGTGATTGATAACATTCTCTGTATAAGTGTGTATACATACCTGTCAGTCACTGATAGCTGTATACGGGGAGGTGTTATCAGTGATTGATAACATTCTACAGATGTAGCAGTATTTGTAAGTCTGTATACAGAGATAGCTGTCAGTCACTGATAGTTGTACAAAAGAAAGGTGTTATCAGTAATTGATAACATTCTCTGTATAAGTGTGTATACATACCTGTCAGTCGCTGATAGCTGTATACGGGGAGGTGTTATCAGTGATTGATAACATTCTCTGTGTAATTTTGTATGCAGAGATAGCATCAGTCACTATGGCTGCATCCTTGGGTGGGTGCCAAATCCTGGCAAGTGACTTTACCAGCCTGTGTCCATCTGCTCTAACTACAGGCATCGTCATAGTCAATGAAAGTGCCCTGCCATTATATGGATAGTGAATGTCCAAACATTATCACCTGTTGCCCATATATAATAGTACCAGCCATAGCGTATATAGCAATGACAGCCATAACATAAATAATATTACCGGCCATAACATACATAACAATACCAGTCATAACATATATATCTCCAGGTATAACATATATAACAGTACCAGCTATATCATACATAAAAGTGCCACCCATGTCATACACTCTTCAAAATTGAAATTGCAACACCAAGAAGGACAAGGTTATGCAAATAAATGAAGTAGGAAAACAGTGACGAAGTAGAATCACAGCAATAGATGCACAAAGACAAACCTCTGCATGAACGGATCATCTGATGAGAAGAATGGCGCGTAGTGATCCATTCTGTACTGCAAGTGAATCTGGTTATCGCATCCTAAGCCTAGGGCAGCAAACAATGTCTACACGACATTGAGCTACGAGTCAGACGTCCAACTACAGGTGTTCCACTGACCTCATGCCAACACTCTCAGAGGCTATCATGGTGCAGATGATATGGTAGCCAGAACCCTCTGGTCTTCAGGTACACTAACATCTTATCGTTACATTGAGTTGGAGGTGCTGCTATTTCTCCAGTGTCCCAGGTGCTGATTTTTAACAGGACAATGCCAGGCTGCATCTTAAGTATGCTACTGTGAGCAGCCTGCGTGGCCTACAGAGTCTCGGGACTTGTCCACCATCATGCACATTTGGGACATCATTTTTCGGCAATTAAATAGACAGCTAACAGGACATTCCTCAGGCAACAATGAATAACCTCAATGATAGGTTCTCATACTCAATACTGAATAAACTACTGAATAAATCAAGCTATTTTGAATGTTATATTTTCATTTTTTTAGCATTTGCATATCATTAACATGTCTACTAATCCTGTGATTACCATAATTCCACGACTTTTCCTACTTGGTGTTACATTTTCAATGTTAAAGGGATCCTGTCATCAACTTTATGCTGCCCACACTAACGGCAGAATAAAGTAGAGACAGATGAGCTGATTTCAGCGGTCTATCATTTATAACTTAAAAGTAAGTGGTTTCCAAAAACCAACATCACAATCATTGCAGACTGGGTCTGGAAAAGAGTCACGGCCACCTGAGAAGAGTCATGGTTATTCATGAATTCCTGCTCTCCCTGCCCACCTGCTGATGACAGTTTTCTACCTAGTTTTCTCCCTTTCTCTCTAGGAGAAAACTGCCAATCGTCAGCAGATGGGCGGGGGGGGGGGCTGGAGATTATGAATAACTATGACTCTTCTCAAGTAGATTTGACTCTTTCAAGGCCTGTGCTGCAATGATTATGAGGATGGTTCTCGGCAACGACTTACTTTTCTAACCCATATTCATTGGGGGACACAGGAACCGTGGGTATAGCTATATAGGAGGCGTTGACACTAATAAAAGTTGTTAGCTCCTCCCCTGGCAGCTATACCCCCTCCAGCCTGGAGAGAGAGCTTCAGTTTTTTCTAGTGTCAATAGGAGGCAAGACCTCCCTGCTCTGAAGTTTTTTTTTTTTTTTTTTCCTTTTCTTTCAGGTGGAAAACAGTGGTCGCCTATTCTCCCGGGGGAGCACGCCAGCGTTGGCCCGCCACGCTGCCTCCTCCCCACAAGAAGAAACGGTGGACCAGGGCAGCCTCGCTCCCCTGCATCCCGCCGGCGGAAGGGTCACCGATCCAAGTCCCTCTTCCAGCGCCCTGCCACTACAGTGCCAATAGCTGAAGGGTTGACCCTGCTGGAGAAGAGGAAGGGTGAAGATGGCGGCAGGACAGATAAGTGATGCCTGCTCCCGGCCTTCAACCCCCCCCTTCCCTCCCTGGAACAGGCACTCTCCAGTCTCCTGCGTGACTTGACCGGCAGGGGGTTAATTACTAGACTTGAGCCACTGCAAGAACGTGTTCCCGGAGCAGAGGGAGTACATTCAGGCTGAGAGGGGGCGGGACTATCGGGCGCTCGGTCCGGACACATAGAAGAAGCGGCTTACAGGACGGGGCGGCGCTCCACGGGGCAGCCTGCGGGCGGACCGCAGACACATCTATGCAGGCCCACTGTCCTGTCCTTTCTTGGCGCGCTGTGGGTTACGGATTGGCACGTGTGCAGCGCCACGGCAGAGGCTGTGCGGGAGATCGCGGGACCTGAGGGGGCGGGCCTTCTCTTCTCGCCACAGTGTTCAGGATACTCCTTTCAGGGACATTCTCCTACTTCGACGATCGCTCCTGGCTCTGGTAGGAACTGTTGTCTCCTCAGGTCTCTGTACCCGCTCCAGCCTCAGGTGTGTCCTTCCCTGGATAACCATCATGTCTGATCCCACGGGCTCTCATCTTAAGCTGCCAATAGCTGTCCATTATGCCTGCTCCATGTGTCAGGAAAAATTTAAATACAGCACGTCTCTCAACAAAGCGATAGTGTAATCCATTAGGTGACAATGCCATCCTGAAGAGTGGGGTTCACCTTGTGGTTTTGGGGGTATCTATTTCTTGTATCTGGCAGTGAAACAGTCTACGCTGTACCATATGTAGGATGATACAAGGGGTCGTCATTGATGGTAGGTATGTGTCACCGAGGTTCCTGGCCTCGGTGAAGTAAGAGATGGTATTTTCATGTGTCAGCGGCAGCTAATGCTAATTGACACTTTTGCTATTTAGTATGGCTGTAACGGGACGGCTCTTATTGGGAGTAGTCAAAGTTCTGGGTGGGTGACTACTCCCCACATTCCAGGCCGGGTTTTGACAGCACCTGGCTATCCTTAAGCTGGGCTCAGTAGCAGAGAACGCCCTGTGTGTTGTGATCTGAGCCCTGTGCTGGGCTGAAAAGCTGAGACCCGTCTAAAAGCCTGCATTTAGACTGCTGGATGCAGAACCGCCGACAAGATTACTTTTTTGTTATGCAGGAACTTTCTACTCGGTGTGAACAAACACCAATCCTGCAAAGAGTGTTTTTTCTTTGACCTTATGTGTGAATAAACACGGACATTTGAATTACGAACTTGTACTTTGCCTCTGTACTGCACCCGCTTATCCCAACTACCAGAGCGAACCCCCACACCTACCATTACAACTGCTGTAGATAGAGAAGGGATTTATACAAGTTACCTGAAATAACAAGAGTTTCTGCAGCAAACAAGGAAGTCTAATGATAGCATTCATATGTAAAGGCTGTCCTCGAGTGTTTGTCAGGTCGGCACTGTAAGTACTTTCATCAGCCTTCAAGAATAACACATATGCCACACATTTAAAGTGCCATGCCAGGGTTTATGTGCTGGTAAATAAATATTACCAATGTGAACACCTTGTAATTTACATTTATTAAAAAGATAGCTGCCCAGAGTTACTGCAAAGTTCTAATTACACACCATGGAGATATCTGCACGGTGCAAAAATGCTGCAAAAATATTACATGTGACTGTGTAGTCTGAATAGACTCAAAAAGTTGGTGGCAGAGGAATAACTAAGTGGGACATTTACTAAGACCAGCAATTTAGGCTACTTTTACATTAGCAGGTTTTTTTCCGGTTGTATTATGTCTTCTATAGCCATGAGGGATCCGTCTTGAACTCCATTGAAAGTCAGTGGGGGACGGATCCGTTTTTTATTGTGTCAGAGAAAACGGATCCATCTCTATTGACTTGCATTGTGTGCCAGGACGGATCCGTTTGACTCTGCTTTGGTCAGGCGGACACCAGAACGCTGCAGGCAGAGTTTTGGTGTCCGCCTCCATAGCGGAAATGGAGACTGATCGGAGCCAAACTGATGCATTTTGAGCGGATCCTTTTCCATTCAGAATGCATTAGGGCAAAACTGATCCGCTTTGGACCACTTCTGAGCCCATGACGGACCTCACAAACCGAAAGTAGCCTTAGTTATGTATAAGTGCCGGCCAATACATAATTTCGGTACTGACTGTTTGACTTGCTTAAATCTACGCCAGCTGCTTTGCTGGTGTAGATTTAGGTCATTTTCTACTCGAAAAACAGGCATATAAAATGATAAATGAGACGGGGCAGCTAGCCCCCCCTCTTCCCTGCCTGCACCATGCCCCCTTTCCCACAACCTTTAGAAAAGTGGTGTGAGGGTGAATAAGTCGCAGATTCGGCTACAAATCCCCTTTGCAACTGAACATACGACAAATGTAAGCCAAAAAGTGGTGTACTTCGCATAATAAATGACCCCCTAAGGCCCCTATCAGACGAGCGAGCGCAATGTGTCAGTGAGATCCCCCGTCCACAGCCTGGGTCTCATAGCATTATATTGATATATAATGCCATGTAACCCTTACGCCCCTTTCACACGGGTGAGAATTCCGTGCAGGTGCAATGTGTGAGGTGAACGCATTGCACCCGCACTGAATCCGGACCCATTCACTTCAATGGGGCTGTGTAGATGAGCGGTGATTTCCATGCATCACTTGTGTGTTGCGTAAAAACTGCAGCATGTTCTATATTCTGTATTTTTCACGCAACGCAGGCCCCATAGAAATGATGAATGGGGCTGCGGGAAAAACGCATAGCATCCGCAAGCAAGTGCGCATGCAATGCGATTTTCACGCATGGTTTCTAGGAGATCAATTCACTGTATTATTTTCCCTCATAACATGGTTATAAAGGAAAATAATAGCATTCTTAATTACTAAAATGTTGCTTATGGGGTTAAAAAATTAAAAAAATTAACTCACCTCATCCACTTTGCAAAAGGACCTTTGATGACGTAATCGCGCTCACCACGTGGTGAGCGCAGTGACGTCAGCGCGGGTACTTCTGAATGGTCCTTTTGCAGGTCCTGAAAGAAGAAGAAAGAAGACGATGCCGGCTGCGCGAACAACAGGATGAGGTGAGTTAATTTTATTTTTATTTTTTTAACCCTTCAAGCCTGTAAGAATGCTATTATTTTCCTTTATAACCATGTTATAAGGGAAAATAATAAAATCTACAGAACACCTAACCCAAACTCGAACTTCAGTGAAGAAGTCCGGGTTCATGTCTGGGTACCACATTCAGTTTTTTATCAGGCGTGTGCAAAACGCATTGCAACCACGCGATAAAAACTGAAAAACGCAATCGCTGTCAAAACTGACTGAAATTGTGTGCACACTCGTGCGGGTTTCCCTCAATGCACACACGACCCATACGGAGCAAATCCTGGACGCCCGTGTGAAAGAGGCCTAAGGGTTACATAGCATCATAAATCAATATAATGCTATGCGACACCGTCAGTGCTGTAAGTTCAGGACGGGTGCTCTCCCTGATGCACGTTGCGAATCCAACGCCTGAAACTCACTCGTGTGAAACCAGCCTACAAGTTTAGTCTTCTGACCAGCCCAATGCCTGCAACATTGATCTATACAGGATAAGCAGCCCGGCAATCCTATCTAGAGGCAAGGAGCTGTCACCATTTTAGAGGAGCTGAGGTTATACCGGTTATGGGGGGACCTGTTACCTTTTCTTATGGTGACACGGTTATTGGCGTCTTTCAGTGTAACTATTATGTGTGCGATATACAGTATGGGAACTATACACTGTGCTTCGGTATCCAGCTGAAGAGGACATTTGGGAGCCCTTTCAGTCAGCAGTTGTCAGCCAGTCAGCATTTCTGAGAACACTCCTCGCGGCTGACCTGTGACTAAAGGCACTTAAATCGTCAGGAACTTTAAAAGGGGATGTCTACTTTTTGATGACCTATCCTATTTGTCCAGCCGATTCTTGGCATATTTGCTGTGTTGTGGACAGATTTCTTCAGGTCCCCATTTTGGTTAATGGGGCCCTACAGCATTCATGTAGCTTCCAGTAATGCCGAATCCAGAGAGAACCAGCAGGCTGTTCCCTTCCAAAACAGCCTGCTAGATCTCCCGAACTATAGTGTGCAACTAGCATTATTTGTACTGGAAGGGGCTACCTAGAAAATGATAATGATAACTTATCCTCAGGATAGGTTATCATCATAACATCAGTGGGGATCTGAGTCCCGATATCCCTGCTGATTAGCTGCTTTAGGGAGCTGCTGCTCTCACCGGAGATCTGGTTTTTGCTGCAGACTCCCAGCAGTTTAGCAAGCACAGCGAGGTACATCGCATAGAGGCAGTGCTTGGTATTGCGGCTCATGCCCATTCACTTTGATGGAGCTGAGATGCAACTAGGCTGCGTGACCAATGTACTGTGATGTCACATGGTGCTAAGTGCCCAAACTCTTCTAACATCAGATCGGCGGGGGTCCTGGGAGTCGGATCCCCACCAATCTGATATCGATGACCTTTCCTGATCATAGATCATCAATATTATTTCCAGGATAACCCCTTTAAAGGGCATTTAACTCCTTCCCGACATATGACGTAATAGTACGTCATGGTGGCAAGTGACTTGCCGCATTTTCACATACTGTTACGTCATGGTGATCGAGCGGGCACCGGAGCGTTGCGCGCCGATCACTGCAGAGGCCTGGCAGTCCCTGATAGCTGGGCTCCCACTGTATCCGCCAGCATCGGCTTTGAGATTTACCCCCTCTATGCTGCGTTCAGTTATGAACATGGCATAGCAGGTGCATGCGGTGGGTGAGGGAGCCCATCGGGTCCCCGCGCTGCTGTGGCAAAGACCCGATGGGTGACAAGGCAGCCCGATGCCATGCACAGGCTCCCCAATGCCTTGCACGGCATCGGGACCTACCTTTTACGGGGGCTGAGGAGATCCAGCCCCAGGCCCGGTCTCCTAGGCAACCTGTTAGTATATTACTCAGTGTAATACACTAACAAGCAATGCATTACAATACAGATGTATTGGAATGCATTGCAGAGGGGATCAGACCCTCAAAAGTTGAAGTCCCAGAGTGTGACAGAAATAAAGTTTAAAAACAAAAGCAAAAAAAGGGGTTTTAATAAAAACAAATAAAGTTTCAAGTAAAAAAAGAAAAAAACACCCCTTTCCTTTGATTTTATAATAAAAAACTTAAAAAAAGGAAAAAACACACAAATTAGGTATCACTGCATCCGTAACGACCGGCTCTATAAATATTACATGATCGACCGCGTCCGATAAACACCATAAATTATTTTTTTTTAACATGGAGACACTAAAACATAATTTTTTTTTCAAATATACTATTATTGTGTTAAAGTGAAATAATTAAAAAAAAAGGATACATATTAGGTTTAGCCGCATCTGTAACAACCAGCTCTATAAAAATATCACATGACCTAACTCCTCAGGTTAACACCGTAAAAAATAAAAATAGTGCCAAAAAATGCCATTTTTTGTCACCTTACATCACAAAAATTGCAACACCAAGCGATCAAAAAGGCGTTTAACCCCAAAATAGTACCAATCAAACCGTCACCTCATCCCGCAAAAATTTAGACCCTACCTAAGACAATCGGTCAAAACATAAAAAAGCTATGGCTCTCAGACTATGGAGATACTAATGAAACATTATTTTTTTTGTTTCAAAAATGCTATTATTCTGTAAAACTTATGTATACTTTTTCTTATTTATTTATTAGGTATTGCCACATCCGTAACGATCTGCTCTATAAAAATATCACATGACTTAACCCCTCAGGTAAACTCTGTAAAATTAAATAAATAAAAACTGTGCCAAAACAACCAATTTTGTGGTCACCTTGCCCCATAAAGTGTAATAATAAATGATAAAAAAAATCATATGTACCCAAAAATTGTACCAATAAAAAAGTTAACTCTTTCTGCAAAAACGGAGCCCCTGCACAAGACGATTGGCAGAAAAATAAAAAAATAAAGTGTTTAGAAAATGGAGACACAAAAACATAATAAAAAAAAAAAAATGCTTTATTATGTTAAACTGAAACAAAGTAGACATATTTGATATCATTGAGTCCGTAAAATTCTGCTCTATAAAAATAGCACATGATCTACCTTGTCAGATGAATGTTGTAAAAAATAAAAACGGTGCCAAAACAGACATTTTTTGCTTACCTTGGCTCACAAAAAACGTAATATAGAGCAATTAAAAATCTTATGTACCCCAAAATAGTACCAATAAAACTGGCACCTTATCCCCTAGTTTCCACAATGGGGTCACTTTTTGGGAGTTTCTACTGTAAGGGTGCGTCAGAGGGGCTTCAAATGGGACATGGCATCTGAAAACCAGTCCAGCAAAATCTGCCTTCCAAAAACCATATGGCACGCCTTTTTTTCTGCGCCCTGCCGTGTGCCCTTACATCAGTTTACGACCACATGTGAGGTGTTTCTGTAACCGCAGAATCAGGGTAATAAATATTGATTTTTGTTTGGCTGTTAACCCTCGATTTTTTTAAAGAAAAAAATGGATTAAAATGGAAAATCTGCCAATTCTTGTGGAACACATAAAGGGTTAACAAAGTTTGAAAAATCAGTTTTGAGTAACTTGAGGGGTGTAGTTTCTACAATGGGGTCATTTATGGGGGTATCCACTATGTAGGCCCCACAAAGTGACTTCAGACCTGAACTGGTCCTTAAAAAGTGGGTTTTGGAAATTTTCTTTAAAAAATGGCTTCACAAATTCTAAGCCTTCTAATGTCCTAAAAAAAATAAAATGACAATTACTAAATTATGCCAACATAAAGTAGACATATGGGAAATGTTAAGGAATAAATATTTTATGAGGTATTACTTTCTGTTTTAAAAGCAGAGAAATTGACATTTTGAAAATAGCAATTTTTTTTAATTTTTGGGTAAATTTGGGACTTTTTCATAAATAAAGGTGAAATATATTGACTAAAATTTATGACTATCATGAAGTACAATGTGTCACGAGAAAACAATCTCAGATTGGCTTGGATAAATAGAAGTTTTCCAAAGCTATTACCACATAAAGTGACACATGTCAGATTTGCAAAAACTGGCCTGGGCAGAAGGGCAAAAACTGGCCCGGGGTAGAAGGGTTTAATTGTGTAAACCTCATTTCGTCTCCCACACAGCATGTCAGTGTACCAGTCTTCCCTTTCGTTTTCATGCTCACGCTGCGCTCCAAAATTCCAGGTTGTAGACGCAGATGAGCAGCAGCTACAATATTTCCCATAGTGCTGTGCGCTACAAGATCAGCCAGAAATGTAAACGCCTACTACACCCTCCATTATCCCATGCAGCTTCCTCCTAATGTTTCCTCCCACACAGACTCGATATGACGAGCAGTAGACTCCACCTACCCCTGGATTTAGAGCGTCGACCAGCCCATTCAAAGATCACATGGGTCTGAAACTATGACCATTCGAGCGGGGATTCTGATCATGGGGGGCTTAGTTCTGATCTACGGACAGAGACAGAAAAAGGGGTGCACTAAAATCAAAACCACCATGAGAAAGAGATGGCATGTATTGAAGGAAATGAGTTCAGGATAGGTCATCAATATCAGATTGGTGGAGGGGGGTCCGATACCCAGGGGAGGGCTGGCAGCCTTAGTCCTGGGGGGCAAATCTAGTCAAGTGGCCCATTTTAGCCCTGCCCATTATTAAAAGCCCCTCCTACATATAATAGGCCACTCCCAACACACACTGTACAGCTGACATTCTATAGTTGAGGCCTGTCTACACATCATACGGAGAGGGGGGGTTTGTCCTGGCTGCACTGCCTGCTTATATAACAAGCTACAGCCAGGAAGCTCCTCCGCTCTCCTCCCTACCCTGATCCTGCTCAAGGCCGCTGGTTCCCCCCACCATCTGCCACCCGCCCGTGGCCTGCTGCCCCCTTTCGTCGTCCTCACCCAGTTCTGAATCCTCCTTCTGCAAATGGCAGGAGGAGGAGCCGGAGCATCTCCTCTCCTACATAGCACCACATACCTCTTACATCCAGTGATATCACCTTTGTTGTAGACGTTCTCTTTCCTCATCTTCTCCATTCAGACCAGACCACCATGATGATTTTTCTGCCATCTCCCGTCTCTGCAGAGATTGAGAAACAGACATTAGTTTCCTGCCAACCCCAATACTATACTGCAGAAACAGTCCCCCTGGAAATAGTACTACCACACAGATAGTGCCCCCAATACTGTACCCGCTATGCCCCCAATACTATACTGCAGAAACAGTACCCCTGGGAATACTACTACCACACAGATAGTGCCCCCTTAAACAATTTTTGGCACACAGTGCTCTAAAAAATAACTGCGCCCAGACACTAATAGTATAAAGATAATGTCCCCCAAAAATAATTGTGCTAAGCTGATACTATGCCAGGGTGCCCCCAAAGTAACAGTGCTCCCCAAAATCCCACCAATAGAAATAATTCTCTGCCAGAGCACACTTAGTAGTAATAATGCCCCTATAGTGCCCTAGTAATCATGTTCTTCATAGCCCCCAGTAGTAGTAAAGCTCCCCATAATACCCCCTAGTAGTACTAATTTTCCCTATAATATGACAGTACATGAAATACCCCCGCTTAGTGCCCGCAGTTGAGCTAATGTCCCCATAATGTATGCCAGTATAAAATGCCCCTATATAGTGCCCCAGTAAATGCCCTCATACTGCTCCTCTCCCCCTTCCCCATAGTGTCCCCCATAATATGCCAGTAAAAAAATGCCCCTTAGTGCCCCCAGCAGATGCCCCTATAGTGCTCCTCTCCCCCACAATGTACCAGTAAAAAAATGCCCCTTCTTAGTGCCACCATATGCCCCAATAGTGCTCCACTCCCCCATAGTGCCGCTTTCCCCTATAGTGCCTCCCATAATGTGCCAGTAAAAAATGCCCCCTTAGTGCCACCAAATGCCATAGTGCCCCCCATAATGTTCCAATACAAAAGGCCCCTTTAGAGCCCCCACTTCCCCATAGTGCCCCCAAATAATGCCCCTATAGTAACACCAGATGCCCCATAGTGCTGCTCTCCCCTATAGTGCCCCCCCAGAATGTGCCAATAATTAAAAAAAGCCCCTTTAGAGCCCCCAGATACTCCCATAGTGCTCTCCCCCATGGTGCCCCCCCATAATGTGCCAGTAAGAAATGCCCCCATAGTGCCAGCTCCTCCAATAGTGCCAGCTCCCCTCATAGTGCCAGCTCCCCCATAGTGCCAGCCCCCCCATAGTGCCAGTTCCCCCTATAGTGCCAGCCCCCCCTATAGTGCCAGCTCCCCCTATAGTGCCCCCCATAGTGCTAGCTCCCCCATGGTGCCAGCTCCCCCTATAGTCCCCCTCATAGTGCCAGCTCCCCCCCATAGTGCCAGCTCCCCCTATAGTGCCTCCCATAGTGCCAGATCTCCCCCGCCAGCCCCCCTATAGTACCAGCTTCCCCTATAGTGCCCCCCATAGTGCCAGCCCCCCCTATAGTGCCAGCTCCCCCTATAGTCCCCCCCATAGTGCCAGCTCCCCCTCATAGTGCCAGCTCCCCCTATAGTGACCCCCCCATAGTGCCAGATCCCCCCTATAGTGCAAGCCCCCCATAGTGCCAGATACCCCCCCCCCCCCCCCCCCCATAGTGCCAGCCCCCCGCAAAGACGGATTTTTTTTAAAATAATACTTACCTCCATCAGCAGCGATGCAAGCCTCTTCCGGCCGGTGTCCCTGCTGTGTGTGTTCTGCCGGCTCAGGCGTCGCGATGATAATGATGTCATCGGGCTGCCTGAGCCGGCCTCTGATAGGCTGCAGGCATTAGTGCCTGCGGCCTATCAGAAGAATAGGGGAGGGACACGCCTCTCCCTCCCCTGCCCCACAGCACACAGCACGGACGCAATTACATCCAGGGCCGCGCCGCCCGTGGTGATCGGCTGTGCGGCGCCTGTGGTGATCGGCTGTGCCCAGCCCGCCCCTGCCGATACCCCCCGATCAGCTTTTCTCAGCAGTTGCTCTGTGCCTGAAATAACACAGTAGACGGAGCTGGAAGTAGACAGCACCACCACTGTTTAGTGGCCATGCCAGGTTACTGCAGCTCAGCTCCGATTCTAGTGAACAGCTATCCTCAGGGTAGGTCCTCAATATCTAGAATCGGAAAGCCTCTGTAAATCATGTGTGCAATGTATAAATGCATTATGATAAATGCCTGATGGTGCCATATTCAACAATAACCTTTTAAATAATTAATAATACAACACAAACTTCAAATGGATGAAAAGGCCACAGTCTTTATTCAATTCTTGGGGGTTACATAACTCAACCACTTTAACCACTTCAACCCCCCTAGCTGAAACACCCTTAATGACCAGGCCACTTTTTACACTTCTGCACTACACTACTTTCACCGTTTATTGCTCGGTCATGCAACTTACCACCCATTTGCAAAAAAATGACATTTTTCACTTTCAGTTGTAAAATTTTGCAAAAAAAAACGACATCCATATATAAATTTTTCACTAAATTTATTGTTCTACATGTCTTTGATAAAAAAAAAATGTTTGGGTAAAAAAAAAAAAAATAGTTTGGGTAAAAGTTATAGCGTTTACAAACTATGGTACAAAAATGTGAATTTCATGTTTCCTGAGGTTCTACAATGCCCAGACAGTACAAACGCCACACCCCACAAATGACCCCATTTCGGAAAGTAGACACCCTAAGGTATTCACTGATGGGCATGGTGAGTTTTATTTTTTGTAACAAGTTAGCGGAAAATGCAGATTTTTTTTTTTTTTTTTTTTTCTTACAAAGTCTCATATTCCACTAACTTGTGACAAAAAATAAAAACTTCCATGAACTCACTATGCCCATCACAAAATACCTTGGGGTGTCTTCTTTCCAAAATGGGGTCACTTGTGGGGTAGTTATACTGCCCTGGCATTTTAGGGGCCCAGATGCGTTAGAAGTAGTTTGAAATCAAAATCTGTAAAAAATGACCGGTGAAATCCGAAAGGTGCTCTTTGGAATGTGTGCCCCTTTGCCCACCTAGGCTGCAAAAAAGTGTCACACATCTGGTATCGCCGTACTCAGGAGAAGTTGCCGAATGTGTTTTGGCGTGTCATTTTACATATACCCATGCTGGGTGAGAGAAATATCTTGGCAAAAGACAACTTTTGCCATTTTTTTATACAAAGTTGGCATTTGACCAAGATATTTATCTCACCCAGCATGGGTATATGTAAAATTACACCCCAAAACACATTGCCCAACTTCTCCTGAGCACGGCGATACCAGATGTGTGACACTTTTTTGCAGCCTAGGTGGGCAAAGGGGCCCACATTCCAAAGAGCACCTTTAGGATTTCACCGGCCATTTTTTACAGATTTTGATTTCAAACTACTTCGCACACATTAGGGCCCCTAAAATGTCAGGGCAGTATAACTACCCCACAAGTGACCCCATTTTAGAAAGAATACACCCCAAGGTATTCCGTGAGGGGCATGGCGAGTTTCTAGAATTTTTTATTTTTTGTCACAAGTTAGTGGAACATGAGACTTTGTAAGGAAAAAAAATAAAAATCATCATTTTCCGCTAACTTGTGACAAAAAATAAAAAATTCTAGGAACTCGCCATGCCCCTCACGGAATACCTTGGGGTGTCTTCTTTCCAAAATGGGGTCACTTGTGGGGTAGTTATACTGCCCTAGCATTCTAGGGGCCCTAATGTGTGGTAAGTAGTTTGAAATCAAAATGTGTAAAAAATGACCTGTGAAATCCTAAAGGTGCTCTTTGGAATGTGTGCCCCTTTGCCCACCTAGGCGGCAAAAAAGTGTCACACATGTGGTATTGCCGTACTCAGGAGAAGTTGGGGAATGTGTTTTGGGGTGTCATTTTACATATACCCATGCTGGGTGAGAGAAATATCTTGGCAAAAAACAACTTTTCCCATTTTTTTATACAAAGTTGGCATTTGACCAAGATATTTATCTCACCCAGCATGGGTATATATAAAATGACACCCCAAAACACATTCCCCAACTTCTCCTGAGTACGGCGATACCACGTGTGACACTTTTTTGCAGCCTAGATGCGCAAAGCGGCCCAAATTCCTTTTAGGAGGGCATTTTTAGACATTTGGATCCCAGACTTCTTCTCACGCTGTCGGGCTCCTAAAATGCCAGGGCAGTATAAATACCCCACATGTGACCCCATTTTGGAAAGAAGACACCTCAAGGTATTCAATGAGGGGCATGGCGAGTTCATAGAAATTATATTTTTTTTTGGCACAAGTTAGCGGAAATTGATTTTTTTTGTATTTTCTCATAAAGTTTCCCTTTCCGCTAACTTGGGACAAAAATTTCATGGACTCAATATGCCCCTCACTGAATACCTTGGGGTGTCTTCTTTCCGAAATGGGGTCACATGTGGGGTATTTATACTGCCCAGGCATTTTAGGAGCCCTAAAGCATGAGAAGAAGTCTGGAATATAAATTTTACACATTTGGATTCCGTGAGGGGTATGGTGAGTTCATGTGAGATTTTATTTTTTGACACAAGTTAGTGGAATATGAGACTTTGTAAGAAAAAGTAAAATAAAAATAAAATATCTATTTCCGCTAACTTGTGCCAAAAAAATGTCTAAATGGAGCCTTACAGGTGGTGATCAATGACAGGGGGGTGATCAGGGAGTCTGTATGGGGTGATCACCCCCCTGTCATTGATCACCCCCCTGTAAGGCTCCATTCAGACGTCCGTATGTGTTTTGCGGATCCGATCCGTGGATCCGTAAAAAATATACGGACGTCTGAATGGAGCCTTACAGGGGGGTGATCAATGACAGGGGGGTGATCAATGACAGGGGGGGTAATCATGGAGTCTATATGGGTGATCACCCCCCTGTCATTGATCACCCCCCTGAAAGGCTCCATTCAGACCTCTGTATGTGTTTTGCGGATCCGATCCGTGGATCCGTAAAAAACATACGGATGTCTGAATGGAGCCTTACAGGGGGGTGATCAATGACAGGGGGGTGATCAGGGAGTCTATATGGGTGATCACCCCCCCTGTCATTGATCACCCCCCTGTAAGGCTCCATTCAGACGTCCGTATGATTTTTACGGATCCACGGATACATGGATCGGATCCGCAAAACACAAACGGACGTCTGAATGGAGCCTTACAGGGGGGTGATCAATGACAGGGGGGTGATCAATGACAGGGGGGGTGATCAGGGAATCTATATGGTGATCACCCCCCTGTCCCCCAAAAAAATGAAACAAAGACTGCGACAAATATGCAGGGAGGGCGGGCGGGACAAGCCTCTCCTCTGTTCTTGACACGGCGACTGATCTCCACAGGTACGATGCCTTCTTAAATAGGTAGCTTTCCCGCCGCACCGCTAACCAATCCAGCTCCTAGATAAAAATAGAACAAGGCCCAGCAACCGGACAGCAACAGATTTAACCAATAACAATCACTGACCCTTCAGCTAGACTGACCAATCCTGAAGCTGCCCGGTATCCAACTGGCTTACTTCACCTGAGGAGAAATAATCAGAGACACAACGAAAAAGGAGAAGGGGGGGGGGGCAGAAAACCCTAAACCAATAGTACCATATGTCTCAATGGTACCATGAGGTGCAAAGCCCATTCAGGCCATGCCCCTGTCATTCTACTGACTGCTATAATGCCCTTTTCACACAGGGCATTTTGGTGCAGTTTTTCGATGTGTTGTTTCAGCAGGAATCTGTCGCCCAACTTATTCTCATGAATAAGCTGGACTCTTCTCTGGCAGTGTGTGACTCTTCTCCAGCATGTGCCACGAGGATTATAGTGTAGCTGCCACAAACCACAGAACGGACCACAACTCTCTTACTATTTTCTTCTGCCCTCAGTGAGAACAGCATAAAGTTGGTAATAGGTTTGAAACGATACATCAAAAGCCACCAAATTTCCCTGTGTGAACAGTGTTTTATGACAGTCAGTAGGACTGGAGAGTTATCATAATGCATTTATGCATGGCTTACATGACTTAAAGGGGTTATCCACATTATGTTTTAGTTTTGGAAACTACCTAGGGCCTGCTGAAATTATTAAAGCCTTTACATTTACCTTTTCATGTCATTCCAATACACATTCATCCACAGCTGGGATACAGCCAGCAATGAATTACTGGTGAGTGCAGTGGTGATGTCCCGTATACAGCTGCAGCCAATCACCGACCTCTGTGGTGGACTGCCCAGAACCACTGAGGCCAGTGATTGGCTGGATCAGCATAAAGGACTTCACTGCTTCATCCCTGAGAGAGGCTGGAGTAACGGTGCTGGATTGGAGGGGACTGGGAAGGTTATTGTAAGTCGTGTTATCATTTCCTCAATCCCCAGGCAGTTTCCAGAAAAAAAAGTACACCCTTTTACGTTTTTGATGGTTTTACATGAATGTGTAATGTTGCCAGCAGGTGTCACTGTCGCTGTAAATTAGTCTGCTAACGCTATAAATGCAAACTGTGAGGTGGACTGTGCGTGTAAATGGAGGTGAGTCATAAAACTGGGAAAGTAGCACGCTACATCACATTGTTATATGCTGGTAACAGTATAGAAATGAGAACTGGAAGAATAACATTTGAAACCCAACAACAATTGTTAATCTAGCAATGATTTACTGTTGTTTTAAAGGAACTACCTACAGTATAGACCTTACAGATATGTGCATTTCGATAGAGAGAACATTCGGTGGCCTCTTCTTTCGGTACACACAGTATTATGGCCCCTCGCTTTACGTCAGGATTATATGTTTGCATATGCAAAACCGGTACTCCTATACAATGGCATGTACATTCACTTTAAATTGGGAGATGGTGGGCCAGGGGGGCCACAGCCCAGATTGTAAAACTACTTCAAATTAACATAAGTGAGAGCTGATATTCCATTCACTTAGCTGTACTTATGGTAGTCTCATAGAGAGTGAATTGAGTCTCACCAAATGCTCCATTCATATGGGGACGCGCGTTTTTGTGGTCATAGCGACCTGGTGGCCCCCCCCTCTCCATTCAGACACACATTCCCTATCCTGTGGATAGATTTTAAGTTGTATTGTGGAAAAATCCCTTTACAAGGAATGTGTCACATTGAAGATGGTGTCTGAGCTACAAGCAGAATGTTATAGAGCAGGAGGAGCTGAGCAGATTGATGTATAGTTTTGTGGGAATGTTTTGAAGTCCAGGAGGAGGTCCTATCAGTGATTGACAGCTATCTGTATACACAGTCATAGAGGGCAGGATGTCAGTCACTGATTGAAGTCCAGGAGGTGGTCCTATCAGTGATTGACAGCTATCTGTGTATACACAGCCATAGAGGGCAGGATGTCAGTCACTGATTGAAGTCTAGGAGGCGGTCCTATCAGTGATTGACAGCTATCTGTGTATACACAGTCATAGAGGGCAGGATGTCAGTCACTGATTGACGTCCAGGAGGCGGTCCTATCAGTGATTGACAGCTATCTGTGTATACACAGTCATAGAGGGCAGGCTGTCAGTCACTGATTGAAGTCCAGGAGGCGGTCCTATCAGTGATTGACAGCTATCTGTGTATACACAGTCATAGAGGGCAGGATATCAGTCACTGATTGAAGTCCAGGAGGTGGTCCTATCAGTGATTGACAGCTATCTGTGTATACACAGCCATAGAGGGCAGGATGTCAGTCACTGATTGAAGTCTAGGAGGCGGTCCTATCAGTGATTGACAGCTATCTGTGTATACACAGTGATAGAGGGCAGGATGTCAGTCACTGATTGAAGTCCAGGAGGCGGTCCTATCAGTGATTGACAGCTATCTGTATATACACAGTCATAGAGGGCAGGCTGTCAGTCACTGATTGAAGTCCAGGAGGCGGTCCAATCAGTGATTGACAGCTATCTGTGTATACACAGTCATAGAGGGCAGGATGTCAGTCACTGAGAGAACCGCCTCCTGGACTTCAAAGCCCAGAATGAGCTGGAATTTAAATCTATAAAATACAAGTTTTACAGAATCTTTTCCCACAAAATGATATATCAATCTGCTCGGCTCCTCCTGCTCTATAACAGGCTGCTTGTAGCTCAGACACCATGTTCAATGTAACAGGTTCCCTTTAAAGATGGTGGTGTTGGAGCCTCTTACATACTAGGCCCCAGCTCAGCTACACAGCACTGCTTAGTAATGAGACTAGAGAAGTTACTCCTGCCTTGAAATGTTTCATCTATAATCATTATAAAAATCTACAGTAATAAAAACGAAGGGCTCATGCACACGAACGTATTTTCTTTCTGTGTCCGTTCCGTTTCCTTTGCAGACCGTATGCAGAACCATTCATTTCAATGGGTCCGCAAAAAAGTTACTCCGTGTGCATTCCGTTTCTGTATCTCCATATGTCCGTTCCGCCAAAAAATAGAACATGTCCTATTATTGTCCACATTACAGACAAGGATAGTACTGTTCTATTAGGGGCCAGCTGTTTCGTTCCGCACACGGAATGCACACGGACGTCATCTGTATCTTTTGCGGATCCGTTTTTTGCGGACCGCAAAATACATATGGCCGTGTGTATGAGCCCTAAACTGCTGCTTCATCAAGGTGACACGAGGGTGTCACGACCTATCGCTGACCCTGTTGTGCCTGGGGTCAGAAGGTCGCAGCGGGTGGCTACTCACTTGGTTTCTTGAGACTACTCTATGACCTAGCGGTTGGAATGGATTCCGGTCCAGGTTTTCCTGCTTAGGTTGGAGTTGGAGTTTCTCCGGTTAACTCCTGTTGCTGTCTCCTGTTTGTTGTCTCCCTTTGGGGATTGTTTGTCCTTTCCCTGTTGTTACCCTAGGTGTCAGTGGTGAGGACTAGTGCTCTCACCTATTCACTACCTAGGGCTTATTTCAGAGTAAGCCAGGGACAAGGCACGTGATCGGCGTACCGGTTAGAAGCCCGTCTAGGGACAGGTCCAGGTGCCAGTGCTAGGTGAGTTAGGGGGTCACCACTCCTCCCTCTCCCTAGTGAAAGAGTGCTCTCCTTCCCTCCCCTCTGCGCCGCACGTCTGTTACCTGCCGTGATAGACGCATATAGGGGTGCATCTAAAAACCAGAAGAAATATAGATTCCACACTTCTTTGTGTGACTCCATATTTACTTTCATTACTGTTTTTCTTGTATTACATTTTTACATATAGGTGAAGCAGTTCAGCACTGGGGACCATAGTTCTGTTAAAGGGGTTCACTTCAGCAAATTACTTTTATCATGTAGAGAAAGTTAATACAAGGCACTTACTAATGTATTGTGATTGTCCATATTGCTTCCTTTGCTGGTTTGATTCATTTTTCCATCACATCATACACTGCTCGTATCCAGGGGTTATGACCACCCTGCAATCCAGCAGTGGTGGTCGTGCTTGCACACTATAGGAAAAAGTGCCGGCCTCTCTGGTGGCCAGGGCCGTGGGAGTGCACATAGGCACACCTGTTCGGACCACCTCATATCTGCGCTGCACAGGGGGTCGTGACCCCTGGATACGCCAAGAGTATAATGTGATGGAAAAATGAATTAAGCCAGCAAAGGAGACAATATGGACAATCACAATACATTATTAAGTAGCTTGTATTAACTTCCTCTACATGATAAACTCCATTTACTGAAGTGAGTCAACACCTTCAAGTAATATTTATTGAACTTTAGTCTATGTTCATCTTCAGCTATAGCTTGAAATGACATTGTTTTACCATTTATCATAATTTTTACTCTCTGTAATGGATAAAATAATGGTGATCAAGATGTTGTAAAAAAGTTAAAACTTAGAAGTTATTGTTTCCAGTGATATGACGGTGAAGGTGGTATTACACTGCCTGATCTTCGGGCAGTGCAGCCGCCAATTGATGAGAACACATCCATCAGAGCTGATTTGCAGTGTCCTGATTGCACAGGCCGATGCAATCTAAATGCGGGAGGAACAATCGCTACCACAGCACATGTGCTGCAAAAAATTGGCCATCTTTTATCCTGATGAAAGATGTCTATCAGTCCTATGAACGCTTGTTCCCAATAGTTGGCCTGAAATCGTGCTTTCTAATAGGGCCTTTCGGAAACAATGGTGAAACTCAGTACCATAATTACATACAGTGCATAGGTAGATGTAGAGAAGCATGTAGGGGGAAGTCACTTTTATGTCACCTGCAGCTTCATTTAAGGGTCCATTTACACGTCCGTAGAATGGGTTTGCATCCGTTCCGCAAATTGCGGAATGGGTGCGGACCCATTCATTTTCTATGGAGCAGGAATGGATGTGGACAACACACAGTGTGCTGTCCGCATCCGCATTTCCGGAGCGCGCCCCCGATCTTCCAGTCCGCAGCTCCGGAAAAGTAATAGTAAAATCACAATACACTGTATTACAAAAGTATTACAGTTTATTGTATAACATGTCAAATTATTTCAGGTTGTAGTACCCTAGGAGGTCCAGGAAAAGGAAACATTTTTCCATTTAGCATATAAAAAAAAAATATAAACGAAATTGTAAAACATTGATATTGCCACATCTGAATCTCCATATTTTATTGGTCCACTGGTACCAATAAAAATAAGAGCTCACTCCACAAAAAAACAAGCCCGCAAATAGCTCCATCGAAAGAAAAAGTTGTGAGAGTCAGAATATCCCGACACAAAGTATTTTAATATAACAAGAGCTATATAAATTTGGTTTTCCCATAGTCATACTAAACCACAGAATAAAGGTAAATGCCATAAAAAAGAAACTCAAAAATAGAGATGGAATTGTTTTTTTCTACTTTACCCCACAAATATTTTTACTCAAATATCTCAAACAATTTAATATATAAAGCTGAGTGTATGTATGTGTGTGTGTGTGTGTATGTATGTCTGCTAAAGGAATCCGCACTGTCGTATTTACAATCACGAAATTTGGCACACAGGTACATCAGGTGCCCAGGAAGGTTTTTTCAGCTCTCTAGCATGTACAGTTCCTGAGATATTCCCAAAAAATGCAAATATGGCACATCAAATGACCTACATTAGCCAATAGAAGCCTGCAGGTTTTTTTCCCCTTATAATAGAGAAACTCCCAGGCCCTTAGTCTCCACATACACAGTTTTACACCAGGTTTCCATAACAACCCAGCCATTTTTCTTCACTGCTGTAGGTCAGCTTTAAAGGGGCAGGGCGCTGTGGATGATACTGTTAAGGGAGCGGAGTGCTGTGGAGGTCACAGTTAATGGCCATTCAGGCTAAGGTTGTCACAATACCAAAATTTTGATTAGATTTCGATATCATAAAAAAGTATTGCGATACTTGATACCATTCGATACTACGCAACACCAAAAAAGCTGCGTGCATTCCGCATTTTATGGAACGTCCGGCCCATAATCGTACAGTCCTATCCTAATTTTTTGGGGAGATAAGGTGACAAAAAAATGGCGAATTGCAATTTTTTTTCTTTCTGTTACGGTGTTTACCGCATAGGACATATTTTTAGTTATTTTAAAGGGAACCTGTCACCTCTATTATGCTACCCTCACTGAGTGTTTCTAAATGTTCATTGTGTTACCCTAAACAAATAAATGACACTTCTAATTTCATTTGCAGACGAATTCAGTAAGTGTTATGCATTTTTGTACTTCCCGCCTTTTATGCAAATTAACATAAAAGAGTCATATCTTACTTGTGTGACCAGAGAAGAGTCATATTTTCAAGCTCTGACTCATCTCAGGTTAATTTGCATATGTATCAAATCGGTTTTTTTTTAAACAGTAAAAGCACACAGAGCTATAGGGACTGCGTATTGCGGATGTGCTAGCGGCCATCTAGCAACCCATGTCCTCAGCTCTATACCCAAAATCCAGGTAACAGGTTCCCTTTAATAGTTTGGACTTTTCAAACGTGGCGATATGTACTGTATTTTTCGCCCATAAGACACAAAGTTGGGGAAAAATGCCCCTGTGTCTTATGAGGCGAATACTAATGATTGCTTCCATTATGGAAGCGCTCATTAGTACCGGAGGACCAGGAAGCGGTGAAGGCACTGTACTAACCGCTTCCTGGTCCATGGTTGTCGGCTGTGAAGCTGCACACAGCATGAGGGCGCTCTGTGACCTCACGCTGTGCACGCTAGTTCGCAGCACAGCCGACAGCAGGAGGAAGAGGATGGTGATGTGAAGAGCCGCGGCCTCCAGGAGCAGGAGCGGTAAGTGGGTTTTTTATTTTTGTGATCTGAGGCTGAATTATGGCTGGGGGCTGCATACATATGGCTGGGGCTGAGTACATATGGCTGGGGGCTGAGTACATGTGGCTGGGGGCTAAGTACATATGGCAGGGGGCTGATTATATGACTGGGGGCTGGTCAAATATGGCTGGGGGCTGATATGGGGCATGGGGGTCTCATCTGAGGTCTGATTGGGGGTCTTCTTTATATTGGACTCTGATCTGAGGTCTGATTGGGGGTCAGTCACATTGGGGTCTGATCTGAGATCTTATTAACATTGGGGATCTGATTGGGGCTGTGAGCTGAGGTCTGATTAACATTGGGGATCTAATTGCTGATCTGAGGTCTAATGAAAAATATTTTTTTCTTATTGACCTCCTCTAAAACCTAGGTGCGTCTTATGGGCCGGTGCGTCTTATAGGGCGAAAAATACTGTAATATGTTTATTTATTTATTGTTTATATATTTTATATGTAAAAATGGCAAGAGGGTGATTTTTACTTAATATTTTGGTGGGGGTTTTTAAACTATTTTTTTTTAAAACTTTTTATTTAATAACTATTTCCCCCTTAGGGGCTAGAATCTGGGATATTTTGATCCTTTGTCCTGTTCACCCTAATAGAGCTCTATTAGGGTGAATAGAACTTTACACTTCCCTGTGCTCTGTGCACACAGCAGCAGGGAGCTTACCATGGCAGCCAGGGCTTCAGTAGCGTCCTGGCTGCTATGGTAACCGATCGGAGCCCCAGGATTACACTGCTGGGGCTCCAATTACAACTGCTACTGCACCACCAATAAAGATGGCGGAGGAGACCCTGTGGCCACTGCCACCAATTATTTAATACTTGTGGTGGGGTTGGAGGGCGCACTGCGCCACCAATGATTTAATACTGGGGGGTTAGGGGGCGCACTGCGGGGGCAGTGTGAAAGAAATTACTATATGGGGGGAGTGTGGGGAAAATTACCAAATGGGGCAGAATCACATAGCCGCCGGCACCCGACCTCTATGACAGGGAACTGATATCAGCGGCAGTTAACCCCTCAGGTGCGGCACCTGAGGGGTTAACTGCTGCTGATCGCAGCTCCCTGTCACAGAGGTCGGGTGGCGGGTATGTGGTTCTGCCCCATTTAGTAATTTCCCTCACACTGCCCCCATAGAGTAATTTCTCTCACACTACCCCCATATAGTAATTTCTCTCACACTGCCCCCACATAGTAATTTCCACCACACTGCCCCATATAGTAATTTTCACCACACTGCCCCATATAGCAATTTCCCCCACACTGCCCCATGTAGTAGTTTGCCCCCACACTGCCCTCACAAAGTAATTTTCCCCCCCACACTGCCCCATTAAGTAATTTTCCCCCACACTGCCCCATTAAGTAATTTTCCCCCACACTGCCCCCATTAAGAAATTTGCCCCCACACTGCCCCCATTAAGAAATTTGCCCCCACACTGCCCCATTAAGAAATTTGCCCCCACACTGCCCCATTAAGAAATTTGCCCCCACTGCTGCCCCATTAAGAAATTTGCCCCCACTGCTGCCCCATTAAGAAATTTGCCCCCACACTGCCCCATTAAGAAATTTGCCCCCACACTGCCCATTAAGAAATTTGCCCCCACACTGCCCCATTAAGAAATTTTCCCCCACACTGCCCCATTAAGAAATTTGCCCCCACACTGCCCCATTAAGAAATTTGCCCCCACACTGCCCCATTAAGAAATTTGCCCCCACACTGCCCCATTAAGTAATTTGCTCCCACACTGCCCTTTTTAAGTATTTTGCCCCAACACTGCCCCCATTAAGTAATTTGCCCCACACTAACCCCCAGTTAAGTAATTTGCCCCCACTGTAATATCACTTCCTCTGCCCCCAAAAGTTGGCACACACACACACGAAAAAAAGGCTAATACTTACCTGTGTCCGTGATGGTAAGGCAGACGCGCATACATCAAAGCCCTGCAACCCGGCCCAGGCGCACGATGACGTCATCGCACGTGATGACGTCATCACGCACGCCTGCGTCTGGCTTTTACTACCACATAGGCCTCAGGCCTACTAGGCCTGAAGCCTATGGCGATGATAGGCGGAGGGGCAGGGAACTATGTGGGCATTCGAGTCAGCTTTGGGCCCCCCAGGGATGCCGGGCTTGAACGTCTCTTTTATAATCCACCACTGGTGCTGAGAGCAGCAGAACTCCAGGTTCTCTGATACTAGGCTGCACAGATACCCGGTGCAACATAAATTCAGGCCACCCTCAAAAGACGAAGTAAAAAACCCCTCCCCCAGGTCCCACTAAGCCACGCCTCCGACTGGTTATGCCACGCCCCCTTCCACTCCACAGCTGACAGGAATTGAAAAAAAATGGAGGTAAAAATCAAATCTGTTAGCTACAGTGGTGGGAGGGCGGGTGACTTTCTCCCCGCATCTCACACTCAGACTGCACAGTGCCGCTATGGAGGTCAGTGTTAAAGAGCAGATTGCTGTAGAGGCCACTGTTAAGGGGGTGGGGTGTTGTGTAAATCACTGTTAAGGAAATGGGGTACTGTGGAGGTCACTGATAAAATGGAAGCCGCTGTGGAGGTCACTGTTAAAGGGTGGGTCGCTGTGGAGATCACTGTTTAGGGGACAGGATGCTGTGGAGGTCACTGTTAAAGGGGCGGGCTCTGTAGAGGTCTCTGTTAAGGGGCAGGGAATGGTGGAGGTCACAGTTAAGGGGACGGTCCGCTATGGAGGTCAGTGTTTAGGGGCGGGGTGCTGTAGAGGTCACTGTTAAGGGGGCGGGTGTTGTGGAGGTCACATTTTAAGGGAACGGAGCTCTGTGGAGGTCACTGTTAAAGGGTGCGGGTTATTATGTAAATCACTGTTAAGGAGACAGGGTACTGTGGAGGTCACTAATAAAGGGGCAGCCGCTGTGGAGGTCACTGTTAAAGGGGAGGGTGCTGTGGATGTTACTGTTAAAGGGGAGGGCGCTGTGGATGTTACTGTTAAGGGGGCGGGCTGCTGTGGAGTTCAATGTTAAGGGAGGAGGGGACTGGGGAGGCCACTATTAAAGGGGCAGCTGGGTACTGTGAGGTCACTGTTAAGGGAGCAGGGTACTGTGGCAGTCACTGTTAAAGGGGCAGTCGCTGAGGAGGTCTCTGTTAAGGGGGCCAGGAATGGTGGAGGTCACAGTTATGGGGACTGTAACCTATGGTCAGTGTTAAGGGGCCGGTGCTGTAGAGGTCACTGTTAAAGGGGCGGGCCCCTGTGGAGGTCGCTGTCAAGGGGGTGGGGTGCTGTGGAACTCCAGATTTGGTATGGGGGCCCCGTGCACATATATAAATGAAGGGGGAATAATTAGGGTTAACAAGAATGCTGATGTTTTACCTTATTTTCTAGATATTCTTTATATGTCCTCCTTGCGGCTATGGGCAGCTCCGCTTGTGGAGTGGTTGGGGGTATAAGGGTATAAGGGGAATACTTGTTCGGAGGGCTTCAGGGGTTCTCCGCTGCTGATGGCATACAAAGTTCTGCTGGAGTCTTTTTCCAAAAGTGCTTTCCAAGGCTGGCCCCGGCCGGTGGCACAGCCTTTACTTTCGGATTTGAATTTTGCTGTGCTCACTAGGGAGAGCGGGTGACGTCACCGGAGCTACAAGTCCCCACAGACACCAAAAAGAGGGAGTTCATCCAACGCGTTTCTAGCACTACGGTGCTCTGCGTCAGGGATTCCTCCAGGTGCCTTCTTCGTCTGTCTTTTATCAGCTGCGGTGTTTGTCTATTTAACCCCTACCCTGCTGTGACATATTCAATCAAAGCCAAAAAGCTTGATTTCTTTATTTAGTCCCCTGGGCTCCATTGAATCCATATTAAAGATCCACTGTGTCTCTTTTTTAGACATATGTTTAATATAGTCTCCGCCACGTATGTCCATCCTAACTATTTTAACCCCATAAAACGAGGAGCCTTCAAATTTGCCTCTGTGTCGGTTTTTGTAGTGCCTGGACAGCGGGTGATCATCATTCTTCTTTTTTATGTTGTATAGGTGCTCGCTAATTCTTTTTTAGTGCGGCCTACATAGATCTTCTCGCACGGGCATTCTATTATGTAGATGACCCCTTTTGTATTGCAAGATATGTGGTCTTTTATTTGAAATGTATATGTACCACTTTTGTTTTCTATATCTGATTGTTTTTTATTTTGTGTCTGTCTGCGTCCTGCACATTTTATCATTGGATTCTTTAATCATTTCTTATTGGTAATTACTGCACATTTTTTTGTTGGTGCAATTATGTTCCCGATATTAGCCGCCTTCTTAGTACTTCTGGTATTAATTCTCCGCTCCATTTGTCTTCCCTCAGTACATCCCAATGTCTGCCCACTATTTTCCTGAGAATATGTGTTTGGGAGTTGAAAGGGATTATGATTGGTGGTATTTGTGTATTACCATACTTATCCCCCACTGCTCCCTTCTTCTCCCTATTACTCTCCCCCAATAATTGCGTTCTTTCTAACGTCCTAATTTCCCCTTTCTGCACTGTTAATTTATTCATTTCATACCCTCTGTCCTCGAATTTATTCTGTAATTTTTCTGCCTCCTTATCATATTCTACGACATCTGTGCAGTTTCTCCTCAGGCGCATAAATTGACTTCTAAGGATATTGTCTAGCCACCGAGGGAGATGGCAGCTAGTTCGTGATATGTAACTGTTGGAATCTGTAGGTTTTTCATAGGTTTTTGTTAGGATCTTGTTTTTCTCCACATAAATTGTAAGGTCCAGGAAATTGACCTCTCTAAAACTGTAATTAGGGGTGAACTCCAAGTAAAACTCATTTTTATTAATATCCTCTAAAAACCTCTTTAAAGGGAGTTCACCACCCCTCCAAATAAAAACCACATCATCAATAAAACCATCCCTCGGTGGCTAGATAATATCCCTAGAAGTCAATTTATGCGCCTGAGGAGAAACTGCACAGATGTCGTAGAATATGATAAGGAGGCAGAAAAATTACAGAATAAATTTGAGGACAGAGGGTATGAAATGAATAAATTAACAGTGCAGAAAGGGGAAATTAGGACGTTAGAAAGAACGCAATTATTGGGGGAGAGTAATAGGGAGAAGAAGGGAGCAGAGGGGGATAAGTATGGTAATACACAAATACCCATAGCCGCAAGGAAGACATATAAAGAATATCTAGAAAATAAGGTAAAACATCAGCATTCTTGTTAACCCTAATTATTCCCCCTTTACTTCATTTATATATGTGCACAGTGCCCCCATACCAAATCTGAAGTTTGTTACTCACTGTTGCAGCGCTGGTACGGAGCTACTTGGGACACTGCTGTATTGCTGATACATAGCGCTGATGGATCGTGGCATTGCCACATAGTAACTAGTGCTGTGGAACTCACTGTTAAAAAAGCAGGCTGCTGTGAAGGTCAAAGTTAAGGGGGTGGACTGCTGTGGACATCCAATTTTAAGAAGACGCGGCACTGTGGGGGGGGGGGGGCAGTGTTAAGGGTCGGGGGACTGTGGAGGTCACTGTTAAGGCGGCGGGGTACTGTAGATGTCACTGTTATAGTGGATACTGTCGATATCTTTTAACGACACACACAAACATTGAATTAAATTGATGGAACATACCCGTGCGAAGCCGGGTCCTTCAGCTATTACATTATATATAACATTAAATGTCATTAAAAGAAACCGCTTGTCCTGTAAAAATATAGTCTCCCACGCTGCAATGTTGATGTAAAAAAATAAAAAATAAATATATATATATGGCTCTTGGACTGCGGCGACTAAAACGTTGCCACTAAAATTGGTTTGGTCCTTATGCCATTTAGGATCGGGCCAATTATTATTCTTTGTGCTTTCTTTTCTTTTTTCTTTCTGCAGTCATAACTTTTCAAATTTTCCATTCTCATATTCCGTATGAGGACTTTGCAGTACAAATTGTATTTTTATTGGCACCATTTAATATACTAGAGATTGGGGAAAAAAATCTTTGTGAGGATCAATTGAAAAAAACACACAATTGCACCATGTTTTTGGGGTTTAGTTTTTACAGCGTTCATTGTGCACTTAAGCTTATGTGACAGTCATAGTCTATAGGTCAGTATAATTACGCCCGATACCAAATTTATATAGTTTGTATCATGTTTTACTACTTTCAAAAATAAACTCCTTTAATTAAAACTTATTTGCAACGCTTTATTCTGACACCCATAACTTTTTTATATTTCCGTCCACAGAGCTTTATGAGATTCCATTTTTGTGGAGCGAACTGTAGTTCTTATCGATACCATTTTGAGCTACGGTCACTATTCACTGCAGCATCTTAGTGGTTGCTTGGGGACACGTCACCAATCAGTCCAGTCATGCAGTACATATGGACCTGTCCGGAGTTTAAAGGCCAGGGACTGGAAGACCATGGAATGGAGCCAGAATGGAGTGGCAAGGAGCAGGTACGTATCATTTTTTCACTAGGTACAACCGAAACAAATTGCTCGAAAAATATTATTATATTAGTGGGTCAAGGTGACATTGGCTGCTCGTGTCTTCCCGGGGGCCACTACACAGGAAGTGTAGCGTTACATGCCACCATCCTTATAAAACATAGGTGGACGGCCAGAGAAAGACATCTACTGCTTCTTTGTGTCTTTCTGCTCGGGCAATGGGTCCCCTCTATGATATGCATGTGTGCTAATATGGCATATGGAAAGGTGGTCCCTTTTAAAGAAAAAAGTCCCAAAGATGAACCAAAAATGGTTCTGAATTAAATTTAAGAGATACAACGCATTTATAGAGTGGAATTTGCTCTGTCTGCCTTTGAACAACCATCCATCTTTTCTAGGAAAACATACATATTCTATTACTCAGGCTCCCTGCTGTAACTGCCGGTATAATCATAGCCGCCTAATAGGATATGTATGCGTCCCTATAAAAGGCCATTATTCACAAGCTATCTCCGCAGCACATTCGTGCCACTAAAAATAAACTGTATGGCTTAAGCCTAAGAGCTCGGAGGAGAAAAGAGGCAGAGGTGTTATGTCGGAAAGCACACCTCCAGTCATTAAAACCCTGAGAGCTCCTTTCTCCCACTCCAAGTGATGCTTACAGGTTCCAGGATCCAGAGATAGGGGCAGCACACGTAGATTCAAGTTGTACTTAAAGGGGCTGTCTTCTTTTTACTATTGATGACCTATCCTGAACATAGGACATCAATATCTGATCGGTCAGGGTCCGACTCCTGGCACCCCCACCGATCAGCTGTCTGAAGAGAAGGCAGTTCTCGTATGAGCGCTGCCTTCTCTGCCCTGTTTACCTGCTCGCCCCAGCCATTGCAGTGGTGGGCAGGTGTAATTACAAGTATGGCGTCCCTATTCACTTCTATAGGACAGCTCTGTAGTATTCATTTGAACAGACGGATCCATGAGGATAGGTCATCAGTAGTAAAGAGCAGACAACCCCAAATATGCCAAATATTTTCAAATATGCCCATCCAGCAGAACCTGTCAATTGAAGTATACTTACCTGCTCCAAGAGGCTTGTTTCTAGCTTCTTGAGTTACCCAGCTGTCTTCAATGCCTTTTGGTCCCTGCATGTAAACTTCCGGCACGGACAGGGGTCATGGGCTCCACTGCAGCCAATTACTGGCCGCAGTGGTGACGTATCCCCTAATTGGCACTTGATCGTGGTGATGTGCATCTTGAGGCAGATTTACTGATCCTAAGGATGGAGTAACTTCAGACCTGCTGTCTAGACCTGCACCAGATTTATCACTCAGGGAGAAGGTGGTGCAGGGTAGACACTTTTCTCTGACTCTGCACTGACTATTGGTTGGCTTACGTTTATGCCAGTATTGTGGTGCATAGGCCACCTGCCCATTTCCTTCTGAGCCATGCTGTTTTCCTGCAAAGTCGTGTTCCCCTGGTGAGCTAGGCACAGTTGATTTTCCTAAACCAAGGTGCAATAGATTACGCCAGCTTGCCCCAGGTGCACGCACCTTAGTAAATATGGACCCATGTTTTCAAACTACTGCATTATCTAGTCACAGAGACTACTTTCAGGTAAATTGGTAGTGTGGGAATGGAGTATATTTTTTTTTCTGTTCATATGCTAATACATATTAAGGGGGTTGTTCACGCCAGGAAAGGTATTTTACAGACCCCTCCCCCCCTGCCTTCCCCCAGTGTGTCCCTTGGTGGTAATCATACTTACCCAATCCCCACCACTGGGTTCTGGCTCCATCTATGCACTGCGCAGGTCCTGGGTTTCCCTGTGTCAACATCCTGATTGATGTGGGTCACGTGACTGCTGCAGCCAATGATTGGCCGCAGTGATGACTTGTCACCCTTGCATCATGTCAGTGGGTCAGTTATTGGCTGCAGCAGTCACATGACCCACATCATCATGTTTGACACTGGGAGATCTGAACTAATCACAAATCATAACTCCATCAACAATTATATTTAAATAATCCTCAATTTTATTAGGTACTTCTGGAGTTACAAAATTCTGGCCTCACATAGGTTAAGAACATTTAAAATCCTTACAGACTTCAGGTGTATGGTAATTACAATTCGTACATATAAAGTGCAAGTGCAGTAATATACATATGGGATAGTACAATCAGTGCATACAAGGGGTGCTATCCTGTCCACAGTATATGGAGGTCACAGAGTCAGACATCCGACCCTAGATCTCACGGACATTATAAAGCACACTGCCATACATCAATGTCATATAGTTGGCAAAAAGCCTAGCATACTGACCCAAGTATCTGCCACACCACGCGGGGTTATCCCCTTGAAAAAGCTGACGGCTAAACGCGCATCGGGGCACAGTCTGGCGGTGGTGTGGTAGATACTTGGGTCAGTATGCTAGGCTTTTTGCAAACTATAGGACATTGATGTATGGCAGTGTGCTTTATAATGTCCGTGAGATCTAGGGTCGGAAGTCTGACTCTGTGACCTCCATATACTGTGGACAGGATAGCACCCCTTGTATGCACTGATTGTACTATCCCATATGTATATTACTGCACTTGCACTTTATATGTACGAATTGAGGATTATTTAAATATAATTGTTGATGGAGTTATGATTTGTGATTAGTTTTGAACTATATATCTAAGTATTGGTTCCGTTAATGGTGATATTGGATCACTGATATAGTAAGTTAAAGGGAAACGAGTGTTGGTTTTTTACTGGGAGATCTGAGACCTGCTGAGCCGGCAGGGCAGCAATGGAGCTGGAACCCAGTAGTGGGATCAGGTAAGTAAGTTCTGGTGACGCTGTGAGGTCTGTAGAAAAGGTCCACAGAAATATTCAGCCAGATTATAGTAGACATAATGTTTTTTTTTTTAGCATAGATGTGGTCTAGTATAGAATACATGTAATGTACAGCACTGAGTATGGTGAGATCGTGGAAGCCTCATGTGTGACTGTCAGCTGTCCCTTTGATTACGTTCTATGATACAATGATGTTATATTCTCTCACTTCTAAACCTTAACAGAACTGTTACTATGAAGTAGGAACTATAGACACCTGTATCAGATACTGCATCCACCAGAAGATATGTGAAAGGCCCTTGAGTGTACACTGACAATGCAAAAAGAGTTCTTTATATCGGCTATGCTAAGCCTGAGCTGCACCACTGAGAGATTCAGTCCCCTTCCAATATCTCTGCTGCCAGGTGCTGGGTTGTCAAGCAGAGTGAGACTGCCTGATACGAAATATGGTCATTTGTATGAGGCTTTTAGGAATGTTACAGGACATCTGTCAGCAGATTGTCACCTATGACAGTGCCTGACCTGTTACATGTGCTCTTGGAAGCTGAAGGCATCTGTGTTGGTCCCATGTTCATATTTGACCATATTGCTGAGAAATTGATGTTTTAATATATGCAAATGAGCCTCTTGGAGCAACGGGGGCATTGCCGTTACACCTAGAGGCTCTGCTCTCTCTGCAACTACTGCACCCTCTGCACTTTGATCGACAGGGCCCGGCAGTGAGAACATCATCAGTTTCTGGGCCTAGTAACCCAGACTATCAAGTTATGGATGATATGTTCAAATTCATTAACCCCTTATACACCCTTTTTATGGCTTTCATTAATGCACTTTATTCTAGGACTCAATGAACAAGAACAGCTGTGTGAGGGATCGTACCGCCATGTGTTGGGTGCCAGGCTGAGGAGTATTTTACCATTTCTGAACTAGCTTGATACAGTGCTGATATGAGTCTGAGTTCGAAGTAAAGGTTTTCGACAGTTTGTATTTTACTTAATTGAAAGAAAGTGAAACCTTTTTTTAAATAAAATCACAAAAACGCCGGTCCTAATAACCCTGCACAGTGGCGGTGGATCCGCCAAAGTTATGAAGAAGCGCCGGCCTCTACATAAGGCTACTTTCACACTTGCGTTGTTAATTCCGGTTTTGAGATGCGGCAGAGGATCTCAATACCAGAATGAAATGGATCCGTTTTGATTTTGCACATCAGGACGCCTCCGTTCCGTTAGGATGCGGTTGTGTGAAATCAAAATGGAAAAAAAAACTGATCCGTCACTTAATACATTGAAAGTCAATGGATGATGGATATGTTTTTTTAGGCTGCATCCGTCACCATTGACTTACATTATTTTCAGTGACGGATCAGTTTTTTCACCATTGACTTACACTGTTTTCAGTGACAGATCCGTTATCTTCCATTTTTATGACCAGACACAAAACCGCAATGTCTTTGTGTCCAGTCACAAAACGGAATGCTGCCGGAACGGAAGACATCCTGATGTATCCTGAACGGATCTCTTTCCATTTAGAATGCATGAGGACTAAACGGAAATGTTTTTTTCCGGTATTGAGATCCTCTGCCTGACCTAAATAACGGAAAACAACCATGCAAGTGTGAAAGTAGCCTAACTTTTTGCGCATCCACCACCGGTCTAAACCTACGCCAGCTTCCTAGCTGTCTTAAATTTAGACCATTTTCTACACCTAAAACAGGCGTAGAAAATGATAAATCAGATGGTCCTGTCGGCTTGTCCCCTTCCGCGCCCACACAACGTTGCCTTTTTTAGCATGACCTGGCGCAAGCAGGGAAAAGTCGCAGTTTGCAGTGCAAATAACCTTTGCACCACAGGCTGCGCCACATATACAGTGGATCACTTAGTAAATGACCCCCATAGCCTTTTGAGTAGTAGATGAAAAAAGTCTCCTGACACAGTTGTCAGTTTATTCATAAATATTCAGGAGGAATAATAGAGGAGTGGGATAAGCTACAAATGTTCCAGACTTGCTATTTTATGGAAGATACATTTATATACTAAAATATATTTGTCAGGGGAGGTGACAGTCCTCCTTAAAGGGGTTGACCATTTCATATTAACATTTACAAACGTGCAGGAAGCATATTCAGACTGTGTCATTGTCCCCCACTGCGCTGGACCCTTTTCTAGTACAGTCGGACCCTATATAAGTGTAGTGATTATGTCCCACTGACGGAGGGGTATTTGACTAGATCAGTGGCCTCCATTCAGTGTAACTGCACATGTCACATGTACTGCGCATGCACTGGTTACCCATGCCGTGCCCTTGGTAAAAATGATTAAAGAGGTTGTGCAGTAGCGCAATATTGATGACCTATCTTCAGGATAGGTCATCAGTATCAGATGGTCGGGGGGGCTCACTCAGCTGATCAGCAGACGGCATGCAGGTAAACTTTGAAGAGGAAACATCCATCGTTCAAGAGCCGCGACCCCTTCAAACAATTTAGGATAGGTCTTCAGTATTAGGCCGAATGCACACGGCCGTGTTCCGCAGCCGAGATCGGTCCGTGGTATGCCGGGTTGTTATGACGCCGTGCGCTTTATGTCGCCGCTGCACTACAGTAATACACTATACGAGTGTATTACTGTAGTGCAGCGGCGGCATGAAGCGCACGGCGTCATAGCAACTAATGACGCCTTGCGCTCCTGCTCTGAACAGGAAACCAGCCCGGCATACCACAGACCGCTCTCGGCAGGGGAAAACGACCGTGTGCAGTCGGCCTTAGGCTACATGCACACAAACTTTGTTTGTTTCCGTGTCCGTTCAGTCTTTTTTGCGGATAGGATGCAGACCTACTCATTTCAATGGGTCCGCAAAAAACGCGGATAGCACACCGTGTGCTGTCCGCATCAGTATGTCCGTTCCGTTGCCCCGCAAAAAAAAATTCTGCATGTCCTATTTTTTTCTAGTTTGTGGACAAGGATAGGCATTATTACAATGGATTTGCAAAAAAAAACAGATGCCATACAGAACGTCATCCGTTTTTTTTGCGGATCCACAATTTGTGGACCGCAAAACACATGCAGCCTTATGCCACTGCACAACCCCTTAAAGGGGTTTTCTCATCTGAAACAATGGGGGCATATCGCTAGGCCTCTTGCACACAATCATATTTTTGGTCCATGTCCAATCTGCATTTTTGGCAGATTGCACATGGACTCTATGGGTCTCCCCCCCCCCCCCCCCCAAAAAAAATGGACAGCACACGGATGTCTTCTCCAAATTATAGAATTTGTTCTATTCTTGTCCATTTTGTGGACAAGCATAGGCTTTTTGACAGTGGGTCCCACGAAAATTGCAGGATGCACATGGACCCATCCGTATTTTGCCGATTGTCAATTTGCAGTCCGCAAACTGACACAGTCGTGTGCAGGAGGCCTCATTCTTCAGAAATACCATAATTGGCCTATTTTATCTCTCCCACAAATACTTGTTCACTGCTCATGTGTTATGTGCCAGCTGATTTCTGGCCTCTACAGGACCATGGTCAGTATTATGTCACAAGCTCCTTTCACTGCAGGCACGATATATGTCTGGTGGACAGCAGGGGGCGCCAGCAGCCTTTCCACACTGTTCAGGCCCTATTCATTCCAGAGAAGAAATATGGAAGGGGGGAGGAGGGGCTGGGAATTATTTCCTGAGTTGAGTGCTGTGAGCTGGAATTAGCTTCCGGCTGCTGAGGCTGGTGCTTCTTGCGTGGGGGAGAGTGAGAACAGGCAAGCAGAGGTGTGGATGGACCAGTGACAGCACCCCAGTCATACAAAGTAAGTGAGCTGGGATGGGTCTGCACTCTGAATGCTGGAGAGGAGAGGCTGGGACCCTTGACCGGACTGGAATACAATGTATGTGTATGGATTGCTTAGGATTGTCACAGAGATAAGGACTGGGGTTGTGGAATGCAGTACTGGGAGCGCTGGGTGAGCTGCACGCTGCATTACTGGTGGTGCCTGGCTGGGAAATCACACCAGTATGTTCAGAAATGGGATCCACCAGTGACCTTTGTCATTTGCTTTATACTGTCTGACTGTATGGTTACAGTGGAGTAATGATCTGGCTGATTGTGCTGTTACTCTGTACTTCTTACAGTATGGTATGTCTGTGGCAGCGCTAGCACCTCACTGATATGATGTGTATACTTATATACCCTGGTATATGAGACGTGCTGTATACTGACATTATATCATGGTCAGATCTCATGTTCTTGTTATATGAGATGTGCTGTATACCTATATCATGGTCAGATCCCATGATCCTGGTATATGAGACGTGCTGTATACTAATATTATATCATAGTCAGATCCCATGATCCTGGTATATGAGACGTGCTGTATACTGACATTATATCATGGTCAGATCTCATGTCCTTGGTATATAAGATGTGCTGTATACTGACATTATATCATGGTCAGATATAGTGACCCTGGTATATAAGATGTGATGTATATCATCATTATATCATGGTCAGACACCATGATCCTGGTGTATAAGACGTACTGTATACTGACATTATATCATGGTTAGATCCCAATCCCATGATCCTGGTATATAAGACGTGCTGTATACTGACATTTTATTATGGTCAGATCCCATGATCCCGGTGTATAAGACATGATGTATATCATCATTATATCATGGTGAAATACCATGACCCTGGTATATAAGACGTGTTGTATACTGACATTATATAATGGTCAGATACCATGACCCTGGTGTATAAGACATGATGTATATCATCATTATATCATGGTGAAATACCATGACCCTGGTATATAAGACGTGTTGTATACTGACATTATATAATGGTCAGATACCATGACCCTGGTGTATAAGACATGCTGTATACTGACATTATATCATGGTCAGATCCAGTGACCCTGGTATATAAGACTTGATGTATATCATCATTATATCATGGTCAGATTTCATGTCCTTGGTATATAAGATGTGCTGTATACTGACATTATATCATGGTCAGATCTAGTGACCCTGGTATATAAGACATGATGTATATCATCATTATATCATGGTCAGATCCAGTGACCCTGGTGTATAAGACGTGTTGTATACTGACATTATATAATGGTCAGATACCATGACCCTGGTGTATAAGACATGCTGTATACTGACATTATATCATGGTCAGATCCAGTGACCCTGGTATATAAGACTTGATGTATATCATCATTATATCATGGTCAGATCTCATGTCCTTGGTATATAAGATGTGCTGTATACTGACATTATATCATGGTCAGATATAGTGACCCTGGTATATAAGACGTGCTGTATATCATCAGTATATCATGGTCAGATACCATGATCCTGGTGTATAAGACGTGCTGTATACTGACATTATATCATGGTCAGATCCAGTGACCCTGGTATATAAGACTTGATGTATATCATCATTATATCATGGTCAGATCTCATGTCCTTGGTATATAAGATGTGCTGTATACTGACATTATATCATGGTCAGATATAGTGACCCTGGTATATAAGACGTGCTGTATATCATCAGTATATCATGGTCAGATACCATGATCCTGGTGTATAAGACGTGCTGTATACTGACATTATATCTGGTCAGATACCATGATCCTGGTGTATAAGACGTGCTGTATACTGACATTACATCTGGTCAGATCCAGTGACCCTGGTGTATAAGACGTGATGTATACTGACATTATATCATGGTCAGATCTAGTGACCCTGGTATATAAGACGTGATGTATATCATCAGTATATCATGGTCAGATGCAGTGACCCTGGTGTATGAGACGTTTTGTATACCAGCAATATATTGTGACTTAAAGCGCGCTAGCTCGGTTGCCCTCTCCCTGTCTGACTGCTGAAGCAAGGCTTTGGAAGTCTCTGAATCTTCAAATGGCAGAAATGTATGGCCTCAGGGCTGGGAGCATGAAAGTACACGGTTTCTTCAGCAGATCTTCCGTGCTTCATACATCCAGACCTGCATCTCTCTTCTGAACACCTTTCATGTAGAGATGTGAAAGGCAAGGTTAACCCTTGCATCGCAGGCATTAGCTCTCGTTCGGGGGCGTATAAGATTCATCAGTTTAACGAAGCCGATGTAGAACTGTCTGCTGAGAATGTCCTTGATGGGTGGCATCCATAGATAGGTGATGTCATGATGGCATAATGAAGAGGAGTGTGGGGATTAAATACGATGTATGGGTGCACCTTACTGACCCATAACTAGGAGGGTCTACTTGCTTTCTGTCATCCATCCTCATACTGCAGAGGGTTCTTTTAGCTGGTGTTTCACATATGTTGATAGAACCGGATGAGTCCAGGTAACAGGTTAGAAGCTCTGGGTGTACATGTCAAATGCTGCCTGCTTCCAGTCTGTGCCGCCCGTGGAAAGCCTGGCTCAGGGAGGCGACGTAACCGCTCTACCCATTTTCTGATGACACTTTTGTCTGGTAGGCAGGCGTTTCTGTCTCTGAGGGACCATCATGCAGAACATCACAACATACTGCAAAGTGATTATGGTTCTGCAGGGTTAGTCCCTGTATCGCCACCGCTCACCATCTGCTCCATCAGGAGATCATTTACTAAATGTTTTGGAGATAAGCCGCCACTAATAATGATCATTTTGGTTGGTAGCCTTTAGGATTTTTGAGTTTTCTACAAGTTGGCAATGAAACTGTATGTATGGTACATCCTTAGTGTATAGAGTATACAAGTCTAGTGTGAGTATACAGACCCCCATGACGAGGATTTGTGAGCTGCTTGTTAATTGTAGACAGTCTTACAGTGTGAAGTCATGGTGGAGTGGGAAGTGCCTGGACACTTGCCGCAGTCTGGACCGCCCACTGGACACTTGTAGCTTCATTTGCATATCAATTCAAATGTTGTTTTCTGTGGCACTGAACCTGTGTCCTAAAGGTTTCAGTCACGTACACTGTGCTGGGAGTAGCTACGCTAAATATGACTGCAGAAACTATTAATACAGCTACTAAAATATGTCTTTACATACTGGACAAGAAAATAGTGCCGAAATAGGTCCATTGTCCATACTGCAGCCATTAGGTGTAGGGTTTATTTTCTGCAGTAGATATGTGAGGCAAAGTAAAAGACCATCATGGAAGGGACAAATTAAAGGGGTTGTGCGGTAATAATGCCTGCCTTACTAAGCTAAAGATTCAACCTGGTCCCTGAAGCTCTGGTCGTCCGTACTGCCTTCAGTGTCTCTATCTTGAGGTCTCTGCACTCTCTTCTTTTGGCACTGCATGGACATGGTAACAGGCGCCGCTGCAGCCAATGACTGGCCTCAGCGGTGATGTGCTGCAGCGGAGTATGGTCATGTGGTGCAAGAAGGGACAAATTAAAGGGGTTGTGCGGTAATCATGCCTGCCTCAATAAGCTAAAGAGTCAACCTGGTCCCTGACACTCTGGTCCTCCGTGCTGCCTTCAGTGTCTCCATCTTGAGGTCCCAGCACTCTCTTCTTCTGGCACTGCATGGGCATGGTAACAGACGCTGCTGCAGCCAATGACTGGCCTCAGCATGACGTGCTGCAGCGGAGCATGGTCATGTGGTGCAAAAAGAAGAAAGCATGGGGAACTCAAGATGGAGACACCGAAGGCACCTAAGGATTCATACTTACCTCCTCCCTGCCTCTCTGGTCCTCCGGGCTGGAGGACCAGAGAGGCAGGGAGGAAGTAAGTATGAATCCTTAGCTTAGTGAGGAAGGCTTCTGGCACTTGGTAAAATGGCATTATTACCAGAGAACCCGATTAAGGCTCAGATTATAGATTTCAATCCCTAAAGGGGTTGTCCCCTTTTATTGAAAAATATTTAATATTATTTTAAAAGCAGCACCTGGATCGGAATATTTTTGTAACTGTGTGCAAACTTTTTATAGCCACGGATTTATTCACTGCAATCAAACCTGCTGTTTGCTCTTTTTCGAAATTCTTTGTCCTGCTTACTGAGATGGCCGCACATGCTCAGTTCCATCCTGCCTCCAGCAGCACCAGAAAGAAAATGCCCCCTGAGAAAGGACATGCCCCCGAAGCTGACAGCTTGAAATAAATCTAGCAAAGCAATTGGCGCAGTGAATCTCTGGATCCATGTAAGGTACAGGGCTGGATCTAGCTTCCTTAGAAAGAGATTGACAAATACTATATAATGTCTGATTTTCCTTTTTTACATCAATCATTATATAACCCTTTTAAAGGGTTTCTATCATCAGAAAAATGGGTATTACCTGGCTGACATTAGCGATGTGCTAATGTCAGCTGAACATAACTATATTAGTCCCATGTCACTATGTGCCGCCGTTATTTAGAAAAACTAACTTTTATAATATGCAAATGAGCCTCTAGGAGCTTCCTCTCCTAGAGGCTCCGTTCACTTACCTCTTTCCACGCCCGTCTACACGTGATTGTCAGGACCAGCATTGGTCTCCTGTCTGCCGGGGAAATATCGCGCCTGCGCTGTCCCGTTCAGTATTTCCCCGCAGGTGCAGTGAGGGAAGGACATTCGACAACAATTCATTTGGGTTCGACAATCATTTGCATATTATAAAAGTTAGTTTTTCTAAATAACAGAGGCACATAGTGACATGGGACTAATATAGTTATGTTCAGCTGACATTAGCACATCGCTAATATCAGCCAGGTTAATACCCATTTATCTGATTATAGAAACCCTTTAAGATAGAAACTTCTCTCAATTGTCTGCTTGGGTTGGGGGGGGAGTGACTTATTTGGTACAATTTTTATTCATGCTTTATGAAAAACTAATGGTCAAAAGCTCAAATGTCACATCCAGGGGGTTTCAAGCTGTTGGCATCTCCATCTATGTTGCCAGGTGATGGGTGGGGGGGGGACTCCTATATGTGGCGCCTGTACTTGCCTTGCTGCGAGATGTGAGCCTACGCAAGCACACGTTTCCATAAATGCTGGTCATTATATACAGTAGATGGAAGTTATCTCCATGGGTAGTGATTACAAATCTGAAACCTTCAAGGCGCATTGTAAAATTCATTCTCCAGCTCTATGGTTAGTAATTTGTGCTGCCAGTCTCTCTAATATAATAAGACTCCTCGGAGGGAGGGGTAGCTGGTCTGGACCTCCTTGAAGTACCGTAATTCTTTGTCAGCAGATGCTTTGCATTATCGCTAGGACTAGGATTGCTATAGGCCAGTGGGGCAACGCACTGTATGACGCACTGACGTATAGCATCTAGGAGCAGGGCACTTGGCTAATGGAGAACCACAAAAGATATTAATAGTAGGAAATTATGCCAGATAAGTGGCCTACAAAAGTTTCAGTTTTGTAGAAAAATTGGCAACTTTTGAGGGGTTTTGCACCAAGTTGTAAATTATTCTAGACATCTACCAGCTCTTTGCTAGCATAGATTCCAGTTCTGGCTCATAGACGGCACATTACAAGCCTCGCAGACAGACCACGAAGTGCCACAATTTGTACTTAGAGTTGTGCCTTGGAATTGCCATATTTTGTGTTCTTCTCGATCTTGTACTGCTGTCTTCTGGTGCGTCTAATAGTCCGAATGCTGGTATTAGAAGCTGGAGACCCTGAGCTCTGTTACTTCCTGACAGGTCATGACAGTTGTGAGGACACAGCATGTACTAAGTCCATGTCCTTCATCTTTGTGTGATCTGCTCACTGAACTGTCATCAATGAATGGGAAGCATAAAAAAACAGCTCCATGTAAGTCCATGCGTTTTTTGGGGCGTTTTTCGTATGTTTTTTTTACACAGATCCGCGCTAAAAACGTCCAGGTAAAATGCAGCTTTTTAATGAAGTGAACAAAAAAGACGCATGAAAAATATGTAACAAACCACAAGAAAAAACAGATTTTTTTAAGTGCGTTTTCCAGAATAAGTGGTGTGACCTGGCCCTACTTATGATAGTGCTCTGTGGCCAGCGTACTCAGCGGGCACTGTGATTAAACACTGTGGCTTGCAATGTGATGAGACACTGTGGTTGCCAGGTGGCATTGAGACTGGCATAGTGAGAGGGAATTATGGCTGCTAATGTGATGAGGCAATCTGGCTAGCAAAGTCAGGGGGCACTGTGGCTGTACATTTGATGAGGAATCATGGCTGGTATAGTCAGGGGGCATTATGGCTTCTAATGTGTTGAGGCAGTGTGGCTGGCAAATCACGGCACACTGTGGCAGGAGATGTGATGAGGCACTGAGGCTGGCATTTTCAGGGGGCACTGTGGCTTGCAATGTGATCAGGTACTGTAGCTGACATAGGGGGCATTATGGCTTCTAATGTGATGCGGCACTGAGGCTGGCATAGTCAGGGATCACTGTGGCTGGCAGTGTTATGAGGCACTGGCTTTTGTACTGTGTCTGTACCATATCAACTGTATATCACACTGTATATCACCCGTAGGATATATACCGTAAAAATTATCATCATTATTCTATTTCTATCCTTTTAATTGTGGATGGGTCTTATAGTTCATTGTAATGTTGCATTTACTCCAGATGCCCTATATTAATTGGGAGCAGCATATAATACACTGGTCGTGCTTCCAGGTCAAAGACGCCTGGATGATACCTTTAGGAAATGTCTATTCAGCATTCAGTACTAAATCTAGATTATTTGTATGTAAAGTGACACTCTCCACCTCTGCCTGACATCAGCCACCATTGAGCAGCGCTGTCAGAGTGTATATTAGGGATGAGAACAGTTTTGTACAAGGCTATGCTATATGGCCACATGGCATTTCACGTGACATCAGTGAAAGTAAGGTGAAGAGAAACCCTTGGTATCTTAAAACACTTGGCTATAAATGGTGTTGGGTGGCACCACCATTGAAAATAGGATTGAAGTAAGGTGCCCATGGGTGTTTTTCCTCAAAACACAGCACCCTTTGTGGTCAGGTTAGGAGTGACTAGTGCTGGAGGTGGCGGGGAGGGGGTATGGGTGTCATACCTAATTAACCTTTATTTGTAACCAAGCTGGAGGAGACACTCCAGGGGTATTAGTGGACAAAGGCATTATGTGACCTTTTAAGAGTATGTTAGACCTTCACATCCTGCCCGGACTGGACCCTAATGCCTTTTTCGAAGTTCCTGATTTTCTTCAGCACATAATATCAAGATATACTTAACAACCAGAAACAGGTTTATTTCTTAGAGAATTTTCTGAAATGCCGTAAACATCTGCAAATACAACTCACAAGTGTGAAATGTTTCAATATTCTTTCAGTTTGTTTCTTAGATATTGGAGGTGTTGTTTCCTCACATACAACCCCTTTAAATAGGACCCCGTCCTCCCCGTCTGGCTGTCACCCACCTAAAGGGGTTGTCCCATGAAAAGTATGGATTTGGATTTAAATACTTTTGTGATTGCATGTAATGAAAAATGTAAATGTCCATTCCATCTTTTAATTGCTACCAGCTGTATCTACTTTTAGAATCCGTGGCATTTATAGGGAAAGAGCTGCAGCAGAAAGGATACACTCTCTGAGAAAGGACATGCTCCCCTGTGCTGCAGCAGAAAGGATACACCCTCTGAGAAAGGAGACGGCTCCTCCCCTGCGAGCTAGAAGCTAGAAATAAATCTAATTTTTTTTAAAAATTTAAAAATTAAAGCAATGAATTGGGAGATCTCTGGTTCTAGTTGAGTTAGACTTAAACAGCAATAAGAACCAAAGGAGGTGCTATACTGCACCTATGAGACAGCTGTATGGTGACTATATTAGCTGCCACCCAGAATTTATAGAAGAAATACATAACCACATAGAAAGTAATAGAATATTACATTTTTATATTGAAGAAAACATCAGAAAACTTTATATTTACTGGGATTTTTTTCATTTCAAGGGAAATCCTCCTCGAAGAGTCTTTGTCAGCATGATCAACCCTAATAAACCAAGCATAGTGCCTGGTCAGGTTAATTATGCTGATTACAATGATACCCTAGTTATCATTGTACATTGCAGTGTTGCCGATATATTATTATGCTAATTAGCGTGTTCAAGGAAAACAGGGGGCTGGCAGAAGGCTTGGAGCACTGCTATAATGCTTTTTGTTCTATGCACGCCCCCTTTTCTTTGGTTGACAGGGCTAGACATGTCATCCAGCCCTGTATTCAGATATTCGGACACCCCCAATATCATCCTTATGTGAAAACTTCTTGAGGACCTCAAAGAAGAAAAAACATTGTTGACAGAGTGGTCCCCCACTTCCTGGGGGACTGACTTTTCGGCTGCTGGGAGGATCTTGAGGTGGATATTCTCTGCTGCCCGTACAGACCTCTCCCTTGTGCTGTTGTTATCAACATTTATTTTTTGAGGAGCTCAAGAGGTTTTTAGATAAGGACTGGATGACTCGTGTAGCCCTGTAAAACAAAGGGTAGAAGGCGTGCACAGAGGAGATGGGCATTGGTATAGCAGTGCTCCAAGCCTTCTTCCAGACCCTTGTTGCCTGAAAATGCTAATTAGCATAATAATAAAAATACTAATATCCCAGAAACCCTGCTACGTACAAAGGTATCGTTTTTTTTATTTTTTTTTATAATTGTATATTTATTAAAGAGTAAAGAAATTACAATTTAATTAGCATGATCAACCTGACCAGGCAATATGCCTGGTTTAATATAGTTAGTCAATCTGACAGAGGCTCTTTAAATAAATATCACACATGGTATGACCTAGATTCTTGTACAGCGTGTCAAAGTTAACTTCTGTTTCCATTTTGAACACTATTTAATTCCAACAGGAAATTATTGGGAGTTTTGCAAAAAGCAGGCTAATGGCATAGATCCACATAGACTCAGCTCCCAGGGCAGAGGTATCACACGCATACATTCCTAGGACCTTAGAATTGATGTTATATTCTGGAGGCCTTTTTGGAGGGCATTTTTTTTCCTTCACCCATTACTAATTTATTCCATAATATCACAGCGAAACATGACTTGTATGTAAAGCTATTTAATGAAGCATTACCTCACTGCCCCTTGGCAGCACTGAAAATCTGTGAAGGCAGGGGATGGCCGCTGAAATCTAGCACGGGGTGAAGTTGTCTTGTGAGGAGGAGGGGAAGCTCTGACGTCTGTGATGTTAGGTGCAGGCAGGAAACATTCCATGCCTTAGACATCTGACATGACGTCTTCATAGAAATGAGGTATATGTTTTTAAGAAAAATGTATCTATCTATCTCATACCTCCCAACTTTTTGGATGTTTAAAGAGGGACACTCACTGTGTGAAAGATCTATTTTTCCTGCCTATCTATACACTTCAATAGTTTTTTCTTACGAAATGGTGTAAAAATAATCTGAATATAGAAATTTCTAAAATCCCAGCTGCATCAAAAAATAATGTTTTTTTTTTTTAGGTGGGGAATAGTTCTTACAGAATCCGAATATTTCGTTTCCGTGTCTGAAATCTTTCTATTTTACTTTGACGTGTGATGTTTGCGGATTGATTTTAATAAAATGTATATTTCCATGTTTTGCCTTTGAATGGAGATGTTGGAGATGCTCGTCTTCACCCCCTATTCTTCTTCCCATCATCTTTCCCTCTACAGAGACGTCTGGGACACCCATGCCTGCTTTTAAGTGCCTTTTGTAGTATTTTTTTTTCTCTTTTGGGATGCTTGACCTATATACAAAAGGTTAGATATTACATCCATACAGTACAAGGGGGTCTGGGCACAATGGCTCTGGTAAGGATAAGCCTAATATCGGTTGGCTGACTGTTGGTTAGGAAAGGGAGAAGCCTCTGTGGATTACCGTATGTAGAAAATGTCATGAAATATTATTACAGAGTTGTATCATACTTATTATTGCACATATAAATAATGTGTTTTTCAGTTGCATTAATACTTTTTTGTCCTGTGTGCTTTTCTGTATACATTAGTATGTAATCCCTCACTCTCTGTAAGTGCTTGCAGTGTGGGGTGGTAGTGGGGTGCAGTTTTGCACATGATTTTTTAGGGTGAAGGTTGAATGATTGCATCATGTACAATATTTATGGAAATGTATCTTGAGTACTCATACATGAGTCCAAGCTTTGGCCTTCAAATTCATCAGCAGAGTGTAGGTTGTATTAGTGTTGTATTATTCTGCCTATAGGGTAATAGGGATGGTGCACAGGATATGGAGTCCCTAACTCTGCCCTACTGGGGAACCATAGACACTCCGGGTGCATCAAAAGCTTCCTCTGTGCCTCCAAAATACATCATCTGAACACAGCACAGTTTTCTTCTATATGTGAGTATGCCTTTGTATGGAATTAGCAGCCTATGGATATTGTTATAGTCACATACCATAGGTGTGGATTCTATAACATCTGTTATCGGGATTGAACTATTTGTTCCCGATAATTGCCTGCACATCAGAAGAGGTGAGAGCTGCATTTTCATGTAGCAGTCACCTTCGCTGTAGAGAATTATAGTTTCTGGGCAGCAGATCGCTGATTACACAGGACAGTCTGCTGCCCAGAAACAATGATTTCGGTGCCCACAATGATGCTTTAACCTGTTAGTTTATCGGGTGATTAGCAGCACTTTTACACAGGGCAATTACTAGGAATCAGCATTTCTCGGAACATACCTTCTCGATAAATGGGGCCTTAAAAGGGTTGTATCATCTCAGACAATGCAGTATGCCCCCATCGCCGCCTATCTCATAAACAGAGCCAGCAAAGTCCCAGAGGGCATACCGCACATGCGCAGGTGCCCTCCGTTCACATCTACAGGGTCGCTGGCTTGGCTATTTCCGTCGGCTCCATAGAAATGAATAGGGGCGGTGGCCGCGCAAGTGCAGTTCGCTCTCATTCATTTCGAAAATAGATGAGTGCACCACTTGACTATTTTCGGCGGGCCAATAGGATGGCTTGGTGGTGGCTGGACCCGGCACTGCTGGCCACCACTTTACCAGCCTCGTGTTAGGTTTCATTTTAGAGATAGGTGCGGGTCCCTCCTAGCAATATGCCCCCATTGTCTAAGATGGGAATACCCCTTTAAGCCATAATCAGTTTGGCACTGGCTATACAGAGGACCCCTGATTTACATGCTTAACCCTGTAAAGAAGGTATGGATTTTGCTGCTGGCGAATCATCTGTGACAGAGTGGTAATGTAGTCAGGAATGGAGTCAGGTCTTGTCACCAGGGTAGTGGTCAGGATGTGACAGGCTAGAGGATGAGATAGGATAGGAGCATAGTCATGAACAGCGGAAAGGGTCAGAGACAGGAGTAGAACAACAGGTACCAGGCAAACAAAGGCAAGGTAGAAATGATATCCAGGACCAGGACAGGTGAGTAACAGAGACAGATGAAAGCCCCTATACAATTCCAATTTGCCTCTGTACAGCTGAGGTTTGGGCCCCTTTCACACGACCAAAGGGTCTCTGTGCCACAAGCACTGACTGTGTGAACTCTGCATCTGGTGCGGACCCATTGACTTGAATGGGTCCTCAATCCGTGAGATACGGCAAAAGAATGGACATATCCTATCTTTTGTGAAGCAGAGCCATGCACCCGGAAGCCCATGTAAGAGTTTCTGGGTCCATATCTCCGCTCCACTAAAGATAAATCCAGTACCATCGTTTGGTGTATCTCGCGGATCGCTGACCCATTAAAGCCAATGATGCAGAGTTCACACAGCCAGTGTCTGGGTTTTGCTGACCCGCCGTTTGTGGTCCGCAACACAGGCACGGAGGCCCTATGGTCATGTGAATGGGGCCTTATGGGGATGAAATGCAGCTATGTGAATAAGGCCTTTTGCTCTATAATCAAGTGGTTCTGATAAGTATATACTAACTGTAATTTCATAATACACAAGCATAGGTTCACCAAGAAAATATCAGACAAATTAATGCTGATCCTTTACTTGCTGGTTTGTAGGTTTTTCACAGCTTTTCTGTATCAGTATGAATTCTGCTAAGAAAAAAAAAAAAAAAAACTTTCTCAATAACCAAATAGCTCTACTTTAACCTGGGTTGTTTTTTTGATCAAACCCACTTTCTAAATGAAAATCAATATCTGCTTCTTACATAGTAACATAGTTTATAAGGCTGAAAAAAGACATCTGTCCATCCAGTTCTGCCTGTTATCCTGCAAGTTGATCTAGAGGAAGGCAAAAATAAACTGTGAGCTAGAGGCCAATTTTCCCCACTTAAGGGGAAAAAATTCCTTCCCGACTCCAATCAGGCAATCAGAATAACTCCCTGGATCAGTGACCCCTCTCTAGTAGCTATAGCCTGTAATATTATTACACTCCAGAAATACATCCAGGCCCCTCTTGAACTCTTTTATTGTACTCACCATCACCACCTCCTCAGGCAGAGAGTTCCATAGTCTCACTGCTCTTACCGTAAAGAATCCTCTTCTATGTTTGTGTACAAACCTTCTTTCCTCCAGACGCAGAGGATGTCCCCTCGTCACAGTCACAGGCAGGGGATAAATAGATGATGGGATAGATCTCTGTACTGACCCCTGATATATTTATACATAGTAATTAGATGTCCCCTCAGTCATCTTTTTTCTAAAGTGAATAACCCTAATGTTGATAATCTTTCAGGGTACTCTAGTCCCCCCATTCCAGTTATTACTTTAGTTGCCCTCCTCTAAACCCTCTCCAACTCTGCTATGTCTGCCTTGTTCACAGGAGCCCAGAACTGTACACAGTTCTCCATGTGTGGTCTGATTAATGATTTGTAAAGTGGCAGGACTATGTTCTTATCACGGGCATCTATGCCCCTTTTGATGCAACCCATTATCTTTTTGGCCTTGGCAGCAGCTGCCTGACACTGGTTTCTACAGCTTAGTTTGCTGTTCACTATAATTCCGAGGTCCTTTTCCATGTCAGTGTTACCCACTATTTTACAATTTAGTATGTACGGGTGACTTGCATTATTCCTTCCCATGTGTATAACCTTACATTTGTCAGTGTTAAACCTCATCTGACACTTCTCTGCCCAAGCCTCCAATCTATAAAACCTGTCCTTATCTGAACAATAGGTATCATTTGGCATTACATCAGTAATTGGAATAATAAACTATGTTCCCCTCAACTTTTCAGAAATGTAATACTGTAGATTATAAGGTTCCTGGTTATTTATTTGATGATATCACCTTTTATAAGGTCAGGCGTTCCATACAGAATGATTACCAGATACTTTATCCTAACATAAATCATTCCTGCTTATGTGCTTTGAGCTTTTGTAATGGTTGATGCATTTCCATTGTATTCTGCCTTTCATGCTTATACTTTGGGGTATGTAACACTATATGACCCTATTTATCCACCGCTATATTATGTTCAGCTCTGATCAGTAATATCAGAAAGCCACAGGCAAAGGTTAGAGAGGGCAGGCGGGGAGAAAGGCTCTGAGCAGGAACCTTGGAGTGACCCTAGACAAGTTCATCCATCTTGATGTCGGAGCAGCTCCACCTTTTACACCCTATTGCACGTTGGCATTGACATCATTGATCCAGATGTCTATTTCAATTTCAGCTCAGTGTTTACAGTCTCTGTTGTCAATTCATGGTGCAGACAGAAATTTGAGAAAGTTATACATTTTGTGGCTCTACTCAGATAGTTGAGAATTCAGAGTTTTAAAAGCCTCTCGCCTTAAAGGGGTTGTCTGAGTTAAATAAAAACCCCAGCAGTAACATTGGGTGTGATAAAATAACATAAGATGCTTACCACTTTTTCCCCCTGCCGTTTCTGGTGGCAGGACCGGTTGTGCACAGCTGACATAATCTTCCCGACTGCAGCAGTGACATCTCATACACACCAGGTCACTGTAAAGCCAATCACTAGCCTCAACAGTATACATCAACTGACTCTTCAAACCAGAACAGAGTAAGCGGCACACGCCAATCTTTCAGCAGCTTTATTGCCAATATTGTCCATAAAAACGTACTGGATGCAGGTACAGCACAGCTCATAGGCAACAGCCGTTTTGCGCATGCTGCGCTTCCTCAGGCCTCACGTGTGAAACGTCTATTGCCTATGAGCTGTGCTGTACCCACATCCAGTATGTTTTTATGGACAATATTGGCAATAAAGCTTCCGAAAGATTGTCGAGTGCCACTTGCTCTGTTCTGGTTTGAAGATTACATATAATTTATCGGCTGAACACCACCATCGGTCACCATTTTGAGGGGTGCTGATCCCATATGTGTCACCACCAGACATCTGAGAAGCTCTGACAGACGTCCTTCAGAACCTCCTCCTTGAGGTTCCTTTTGTTTTGCTTTAATTTTCTCATCTCGTTAGCCTCTCTCAGCTGTCATGTAGTTGCACTGATTGCATCCCTTTAAATCCCTTCCCATACTGCATCACTTTGCAGTTTATATTTCCTACTGGAGTGTGTGCATGCTGATGCTACTACTGAGTCTTCTACAGATAAGTTTTGTTCATTCATTTGTGTTTTCCTATTTGCTGGATCCCAGGTGACCCTGACTCCCTCCGTATCAAGTGTAGGGAGCCGGTGGTCGTGTCCCCTCACTATTATAGGGTGTTCAGGTGTTATACAGTCGAGGTACGAGGATATGCGATCATCTACCATTGAGATTTTCGCATAGGCTGAGCAGTTAGAGAGAGAGCCAGGTCTGTTGCAGGGCTCTCCCTTTTGTTCCTTAGTTTTGGATCCAGTCAGTCGGATCTTCATTTTGTGTCTTCTAGTTTTCTGTTCTGTACACCTTCCGTGACAATATGTCAGATATCACACGTACAGCAGTGCCGACCATTTGCTTTCTATTAAAAGCTACATCAACTGACTGCTGAGGCCACTGGTTGGCTGCAGCCTTTCCTGCACCAAGGAAAGCAGAGACCGTAGAGTGGAGCGAAGCATGGCGTAGTAAGCAGCGGGGGGAGAAAAGTTTGTTATCACACTCACTGTTACTGCTGGACTTTTTATTTAACCCCTTTATAGCCCTTTTACATAGGCCGTGGCTTAGAACATTCCTGACCAGTGTAACGTCGCCACCGTGCACACTGCAAACAAGCAGACTTTGGGTGTCACATCTTTCAGGTTGCTACAAAACTCCTTTGGGGACATTTACTAAGGGTTTTACGCCACAAAAACATGCAAATTGTGCCGTGCACCATATTTACACCATAATTTCCACATTTTTAAGCTTCTCACCAGTTTTCTGAAGTGGCAAGAAAGAGGGTGGGGCTTAGCACAGTCTGCCGGATTTACTATAACTTCCACCATCCCCTGGCTGCTGTAGAGTTGAGCTTCTGGCGCACAATGGGGTAGAGATGCAACTTATTTATTAAGAAGCATTTGTCTTTTAATAAATTGGGAGCATCTTACTCCAGCGCAGGGGGATCAATACTGGTGTATGGGAGCACCAGTCTTGATAAATCTCCCTCCTTGCTTGTTAGCAGCACCTCGACCTCTGTAAACAGGGACTTGCTGCCAAAAACAATGAATCTGTATGAAGACAAATGATCATCGTAACCATCATTTATCCTCATACATCAATGACTATTGCGCATGTAAATGCAGCTAACCAACAGGCAGTGATCAGGAAAGACCTTCCTCATTCTTGATCATTGCCCACTCTGTCGGCCTATGTAAAACGGCCCTTAGGTTCAAGGCTATGTCAACCTTCACAGCCTTTTTTATATAATCCAAATGCTTCTAAAGCCTGGATTACACTGCCTGATTTTTCTTATGAATGCTCATTAGCGATCACTTGGCAGTGTAAGGCTGCTTTCACACTAGCGTTCGGGTTTCCGTTCGTGAGCTCCGTTTGAAGGAGCTCACGAGCGGACCCGAACGCAGCCGTCCAGCCCTGATGCAGTCTGAATGGAGGCGGATCCGCTCAGACTGCATCAGTCTGGCGGCGTTCAGCCTCCGCTCCGCTCGCCTCCGCACGGACAGGCGGACAGCTGAACGCTGCTTGCAGCGTTCGGGTGTCCGCCTGGCCGTGCGGAGGCGTGCGGATCCGTCCAGACTTACAATGTAAGTCAATGGGGACGGATCCGTTTGAAGATGCCACAATGTGGCTCAATCTTCAAGCGGATCCGTCCCCCATTGACTTTACATTGAAAGTCTGGACGGATCCGTCCCAGGCTATTTTCACACTTAGCTTTTTTTAGCTAATATAATGCAGACGGATCCGTTCTGAACGGAGCCTCCGTCTGCATTATTATGGGCGGATCCGTTCAGAACGGATCCGCCCGAACGCTAGTGTGAAAGTAGCCTAATACTGCCGCCAGTTGCCCGATGAACAAGCAAACGCTTGATCATCAGGCAATCCAAATCTTTTGACATGTTAAAAAATTAACGTTTGCAGGCGGCAGATCGTAGTGTCTAATAACGATCTACTGCCGGCAAACCACTATAAACAGCGGGGACGAGCGATGGCATAGCGATCACTCCTGCCAGTGCTACAGAGGAGATCACTGCATGTAATAGCAGAGGCCTCCTCTGCTAGCAAGCAGTTCCCTCCCGACAGTCATCTGCCACATCGGGATGTGTAATACAGCCTTAAAGAGGACCTGTCACCGCTCCTGACATGCCTGTTTTAATAGTGTCATGCTTTCCCCATGTAATAACAATTCTGGAACATCTATTCTTGTGGCTCCATGCTGTGCCGTTCCTTTATTATTTTTAGTAGACGTTATGAATAAATTGCTAGCAGTCTGCAGTAAGGGTACAGAGGGTGGTAACCAGTTGGGGGTGTGTACCTGCACAGACTGATGGCATCACTGATTGGATAGAGTGAGACTGTGCAGGTACAACCCCCCAACTTGTTTTCACCCCTTTGTACCCTTACAGCAGACTGCTAGCAATTCATTCATAACGTCTAGTAGAAATAACAAAGGAATGGCACAACATAGATCCATAAGAATAGATGCTCCAGAATTGTTATTACATCCAGAATGCATGAAGCTATTAAAACAGGCATGTCAGGAGCGGTGACAGATCCTCTTTAAGATGAAACATAAAGTAACATTGTAATAAGTTTTAATGAAAAAAATATATTTTGGTTCTACAGCTCTTATGAAGACCTATGCGTCTCCATGGTAACAGACAACATGGTTTGTTGTCTGTTACTGCAGAGACACATAGGGCCAGTAGAAATAATCCAATTCGAATTAGTAATTAAAACCTATTGCCAAGATGCATTGGGACAATAAAACATGGGATTGCAAAGCTGGATGTAGCCTGTGAGTGTTCCTGCAGTATGTTTTCAACATGCTGAAAAATATTTCATGGGCAACATAGGGATGCGTCTTCCTCTGAAATAGTATTACACGCAGTGGTGAAATGTCGGCAGCGATTCTATGTGCAGAGAGTTGTCAGGAGCAGGCACAGAATAAGGTGTCGTCTGCATACTATTAGCCTCCAAATGAGTAAAAAGTGACAGTTGTGTAGCACAAAGCAGCTCCTGAAAGATCTCCCGCAGTCCTCAATGTAAATACTGCTGGGACTGTAAATCCTGTGTGGTCCCATACATGTCTATTGTCTGTGTGTTGTCACTGTAATCACAGCACGTTCTGTCTTTTTACTACACAGCCATAGTGGGGAGAGCATGATTTAGATTTGGAAACTGGTATGCCATTATTGACACCACTACACAGTGGTCCTGCATCTGAAAGAGCCTGGGAGCGTTTGCCAGAATGCAGCGGAGGTGCCATTCATTGTATGGGTATTTCATGGGTATGATAAAAAGGTGGCAGTCGATGCGCACAGTTCCTGCTCACGTCCAGACATATGGTCTGTGAATGCCATTATACGGGAAGGGCCATATCTAACAGAGAAGCCATTGTATTAAGCTGCAAAATCAGTTCAAGCTGGGTTCACATCACATTTTTGTCACACATGTAATGTATATGTTGGGGAAAAAAGGATGAAAAACATAGGGGGTCATTTATTAAACAGAAATACGCCTAAATTAGATGTATTTCTGGCGCTGATTGTGGCGCAAAGGTCCTTTGCACCGCAGTCTGTAACTTCTTCCTGCTCACGCCAGTTCTACAAAAGTGAGCATGGCGGGGAAGGGAACAGGCCGGTATACCCCTCTCATTTACCCTTTTATACGCCTGTTTTAGGCGTAGAAAATGGTCTAAATGTAAGACAGCAAGTAAGCTGTCTTACATTTAGAAGGGGCCGACGCCTCTACATAACTGTGGCGGATCCACCGCCAGTCTTTGTTTTTTTTTTTTTAGTTTTTTTTTTTTATTGTAAATAGTTTTTATTTGAGTTTCGCATAAAGAACAGATCCATAAAAGAGAAAACACATTACTCTAGCACTAAGCAAAATTCAACCATTAACAGTTGTTAACCACCTCAGGACCGCCGTACGCAGGATTGCGTCCTGCCGGCGGTCCTGCTCTTCTGGGTGGACGCATATACGCGTCCTCCCGCGAGAGCCGAGATTTCCTGTGAACGGAACGGAAGGTAAGCGAGTGGATCTCCAGCCTGTCAGCGGCGATCGCTCGCTGGCAGGCTGGAGATCCGAATTTTTTAACCCCTAACAGGTATATTAGACGCTGTTTTCATAACAGCGTCTAATATACCTCCTACCTGGTCCTCTGGTGGTCCCTTTTGTTAGGATCGACCACCAGAGGACTCAGGTAGGTCAGTACAGTAGCACCAAACACCACACTACACTACACCCCCCCCCCGTCACTTATTAACCCCTTATAAACCCCTGATCACCCATGAGCACCCCATATAAACTCCCTGATCACCCCCCTGTCATTGATCACCGCCCTGTCATTGATCACCCCCCTGTCAGGCTCCGTTTAGACGTCCGTATGATTTTTACGGATCCACGGATACATGGATCGGATCCGCAAAAAGCATACGGACGTGTGAATGGAGCCTTACAGGGGGGTGATCAATGACAGGCGGGTGATCACCCATATACACTCCCTGATCACCCCCTGTCATTGATCACCCCCCTGTCATTGATCACCCCCCTGTAAGGCTCCATTCAGACGTCCGCATGATTTTTACGGATCCATGGATACATGGATCGGATCCGCAAAACACATGCGGACGTCTGAATGGAGCCTTACAGGGGGTGATCAATGACAGGCGGGTGATCACCCATATACACTCCCTGATCACCCCCCTGTCATTGATAACCCCCCTGTAAGGCTCCATTCAGACGTCCGCATGTGTTTTGTGGATCCGATCCATGGATCCGTAAAAATCATGCGGACGTCTGAATGGAGCCTTACAGGGGGGTGATCAATGACAGGCGGGTGATCACCCATATACACTCCCTGATCACCCCCTGTCATTGATCACCCCCCTGTCATTGATCACCCCCCTGTAAGGCTCCATTCAGACGTCCGCATGATTTTTACGGATCCATGGATACATGGATCGGATCCACAAAACACATGCGGACGTCTGAATGGAGCCTTACAGGGGGGGTGATCAGTGACAGGGGGGTGATCACCCTGATCACCCCCTGTCATTGATAACCCCCCTGTAAGGCTCCATTCAGACGTCCGCATGTGTTTTGTGGATCCGATCCATGTATCCATGGATCCGTAAAAAATCATGCGGATGTCTGAATGGAGCCGTACAGGAGGGGTGATCATTGACAGGGGGGTGATCACCCTGATCACCCCCTGTCATTGATAACCCCCCTGTAAGGCTCCATTCAGACGTCCGCATGCGTTCTGTGGATCCGATCCATGTATCCATGGATCCGTAAAAAATCATGCGGATGTCTGAATGGAGCCTTACAGGGGGGGTGATCAGTGACAGGGGGGTGATCACCCTGATTACCCTGATCACCCCCTGTCATTGATAACCCCCCTGTAAGGCTCCATTCAGACGTCCGCATGCGTTCTGTGGATCCGATCCATGTATCCATGGATCCGTAAAAAATCATGCGGATGTCTGAATGGAGCCTTACAGGGGGGGTGATCAGTGACAGGGGGGTGATCACCCTGATTACCCTGATCACCCCCTGTCATTGATAACCCCCCTGTAAGGCTCCATTCAGACGTCCGCATGCGTTCTGTGGATCCGATCCATGTATCCATGGATCCGTAAAAAATCATGCGGATGTCTGAATGGAGCCTTACAGGGGGGGTGATCAATGACAGGGGGGTGATCAGGGAGTCTATATGGGTGATCACCCCCCTGTCATTGATCACCCCCCTGTCATTGATCACCCCCCCCTGGTAAGGCTCCATTCAGACATTTTTTTTGGCACAAGTTAGCAGAATTTTTTTGTTTGTTTTTGTTTTTTCTTACAAAGTCTCATATTCCACTAACTTGTGTCAAAAAATAAAATCTCACATGGACGCACCATACCCCTCACGGAATCCAAATGCGTAAACATTTTTAGACATTTATATTCCAGACTTCTTCTCACGCTTTAGGGCCCCTAAAAAGCCAGGGCAGTATAAATACCCCACTTGTGACCCCATTTTGGAAAGAAGACACCCCAAGGTATTCCGTGAGGGGCATATTGAGTCCATGAAAGATTGAAATTTTTGTCCTAAGTTAGCGGAAAGTGAGACTTTGTGAGAAAAAAACAAAAAAAAATCAATTTCCGCTATCTTATGCAAAAAAAAAAAAATTCTAGGAACTCGCCATGCCCCTCATTGAATACCTTGGGGTGTCTTCTTTCCAAAGTGGGGTCACATGTGGGGTATTTATACTGCCCTGGCTTTTTAGGGGCCCGAAAGTGTGAGAAGAAGTCTGGGATCCAAATGTCTAAAAATGCCCTCCTAAAAGGAATTTGGGCCCCTTTGCGCATCTAGGCTGCAAAAAAGTGTCACACATCTGGTATCGCCGTACTCAGGAGAAGTTGGGGAATGTGTTTTGGGGTGTCATTTTACATATACCCATGCTGGGTGAGAAAAATATCTTGGTCAAATGCCAACTTTGTATAAAAAAATGGGAAAAGTTGTCTTTTGCCAAGATATTTCTCTCACTTAGCATGGGTATATGTAAAATGACCCCCCAAAACACATTGCCCAACTTCTCCTGAGTACGGCGATACCACATGTGTGACACTTTTTTGCAGCCAAGGTGGGCAAAGGGGCACCTTTCGGATTTCGCAGGCCATTTTTTACACATTTTTATTGCAAGGTACTTCTTACACATTTGGGCCCCTAAATTGCGAGGGCAGTATAACTACGCCACAAGTGACCCCATTTTGGAAAGAAGACACCCCAAGGTATTCCGTGGGGGGCACGGCGAGTTCCTAGAATTTTTTATTTTTTGTCACAATTTAGCGGAAAATGATGATTTTTCTTTTTTTTTCTTTTTTCCTTACAAAGTCTCATATTCCACTAACTTGCGACAAAAAATAAAAAATTCTAGGAACTCGCCATGCCCCTCACGGAATACCTTGGGGTGTCTTCTTTCCAAAATGGGGTCACTTGTGGGGTAGTTATACTGCCCTGGCAATTTAGGGGCCCAAATGTGTGAGAAGAACTTTGCAATCAAAATGTGTAAAAAATGCCCTGCAAAATCCGAAAGGTGCACTTTGGAATATGTGCCCCTTTGCCCACCTTGGCAGCAAAAAAGTGTGACACATCTGGTATTGCCGTACTCAGGAGAAGTTGGGCAATGTGTTTTGGGGTGTCATTTTACATATACCCATGCTGGGTGAGAAAAATATCTTGGTCAAATGCCAACTTTGTATAAAAAAATGGGAAAAGTTGTCTTTTGCCAAGATATTTCTCTCACCCAGCATGGGTATATGTAAAATGACACCCCAAAACACATTCCCCAACTTCTCCTGAGTACGGCGATACCAGATGTGTGACACTTTTTTGATGCCAAGGTGGGCAAAGGGGCACATATTCCAAAGTGCACCTTTCGGATTTCACCGGTTATTTTTTCCAGATTTTGATTGCAAAGTTCTTCTCACACATTTGGGCCCCTAAATTGCCAGGGCAGTATAACTACGCCACAAGTGACCCTATTTTGGAAAGAAGACACCCCAAGGTATTCCGTGAGGGGCATGGCGAGTTCCTAGAATTTTTTATTTTTTGTCGCAAGTTAGTGGAATATGAGACTTTGTAAGGAAAAAAGAGAAAAAAAAAATCATCATTTTCCGCTAACTTGTGACAAAAAATAAAAAATTCTAGGAACTCGCCATGCCCCTCACGGAATACCCTGGGGTGTCTTCTTTCCAAAATGGGGTCACTTGTGGCGTAGTTATACTGCCCTGGCAATTTAGGGGCCCAAATGTGTGAGAAGTACTTTGCAATCAAAATGTGTAAAAAATGGCCTGCAAAATCTGAAAGGTGCACTTTGGAATATGTGCCCCTTTGCCCACCTTGGCAGCAAAAAAGTGTCACACATCTGGTATTGCCGTACTCAGGAGAAGTTGGGGAATGTGTTTTGGGGTGTCATTTTACATATACCCATGCTGGATGAGAGAAATATCTTGGCAAAAGACAACTTTTCCCATTTTGTTATACAAAGTTGGCATTTGACCAAGATATTTTTCTCACCCAGCATGGGTATATGTAAAATGACACCCCAAAACACATTCCCCAACTTCTCCTGAGTACGGCGATACCAGATGTGTCACACTTTTTTGCTGTCAAGGTGGGCAAAGGGGCACATATTCCAAAGTGCACCTTTTGGATTTCACCGGTCATTTTTTACACATTTTGATTGCAAAGTTCTTCTCACACATTTGGGGCATGGTGAGTTCCTAGAATTTTTTATTTTTTGTCGCAAGTTAGTGGAATATGAGACTTTGTAAGAAAAAATAAAAAAAATAAAATCATCATCATTTTCCGCTAACTTGTGACAAAAAATAAAAAGTTCTATGAACTCACTATGCCCATCAGCGAATACCTTAGGGTGTCTACTTTCCGAAATGGGGTCATTTGTGGGGGTTTTCTAGTGTTTGGGCATTGTAGAACCTCAGGAATCATGACAGGTGCTCAGAAAGTCAGAGCTGTTTCAAAAAGCGGAAATTCACATTTTTGTACCATAGTTTGTAAATGCTATAACTTTTACCCAAACCATTTTTTTTTTTGCCCAAACATTTTTTTTTTATCAAAGACATGTAGAACAATAAATTTGGCGAAAAATTTACATATATGGATGTCGTTTTTTTTGCAAAATTTTACAGCTGAAAGTGAAAAATGTCATTTTTTTGCAAAAAAATCGTTACATTTTGATTAATAACAAAAAAAGTAAAAATGTCAGCAGCAATAAAATACCACCAAATGAAAGCTCCATTAGTGAGAAGAAAAGGAGGTAAAATTCATTTGGGTGGTAAGTTGCATGACCGAGCGATAAACGGTGAAAGGAGTGTAGTGCCGAAGTGTAAAAAGTGCTCTGGTCATGAAGGGGGTTTCACCTAGCGGGGCTGAAGTGGTTAATGATTACAGTTCCTTTTCCTTTTCAGTCTTAATAAATGTTCCCAATAGTGTAGTGCACTTCCCATCCTGCTGAAAATCCTGCAGACAGATCTGCTTCAAATCCCCGTCCCAAAAAAACTCAGTGTGAATCTAGCCTTAGGCTTCCTTCTCACATACCTGTAGTTTATTTATGGCTTTTATTTAAGTTTATAAGAAAATGCCATAAATTTCAGGCCTTGTCCATATTTCCGTTTTTCACTGACGTGTGCCATCTGCATTTTCTGCGGACAGTACATGTACCCATTGATTTGAATGTGTCTGTTGACACATCGGTATTTTTTTACTCACCGGATGGAACATGGACGCTTTTTTTCACGGACGTCAAACTGACACGGAAATGTGGACGAAGCCTTGGTGTTGATTTTTTTGGGGGGCGAGTGTTATTTTTATTATTGCCTTTATTGAAGTCCTATTGAGAAGCTTTTGGGACATGCCTGAAAAAAAAACTCTACATCCACAGATCCTCAAAAAAGTTAATTAGCATTCCCCTCTCAGAAACTGATTCCATAAATACCAGATAGGGGCCTTCATCGTCTGAGATGAAAATGTCCCTTTAAGAAAACCCCACAAGATCATTGTTTGCAGTGTGTTTTATAGTTCACACAAAACATAGAAAACACCAGAAAAAGACACAGCATTTTTTCCCAGAAATGCAATGCATCTGTTACGTCCTTCTTGATGCGGACGCTCATTGTATACATGCCCTCTCTGTGGCTGTTTGATATTTTATCAGCACAAAACACAAAAGCATTCCATAAATTCTCCTGGATCTGATGACTAGACCCTACTGCAGCCAGCGTGATACGGCCCCTCACAGACAGCCAGATGTTGTCCACATTTTATCCTTTGACTTGTGTCCTTTATGGATGACTTTTTTATATATTTTTTAACTTCTTTTATTAACAGGAAATAAAATGACTTTTAGTTTTAGTTACCGGTTAATAAAAAAAAATGCATGGATCTATAGGAAGACTTCCAAATCTCATAGTGACCAGAAACTAGATGGATTGTAGGCAAACCAAAGATTAAAGGGGTTGTCCGGGAATTAAGAAAATTAAAATACTTAAATATTACTTTATAATAAATATATTTCCAAATACCTTTCATTTATTATGGCTTGTTTTGTCGGGGCAACAAAATGGCCGCTGTCCTACTAGTACACACAGAACCTGTCCTAATCACACAGGAGGACAAGTTACTTCACAACACTGAGGTAAACAGCTGCCTTATCCTCCTCTCTGCTCTACACCAAGCGATCAAAAAGGCGTATGCCCCCCAAAATAGTACCAATCTAAGTCACCTCATCCCACAAAAAATGAGCCCCTACCTAAGACAATCGCCCAAATTAAAAAAAAACTATGGCTCTCAGACTATGGAGACACTAAAACATGATTTATTTTTGTTTCAAAAATGCTTATATTGTGTAAAAAAAATGACATATTAGGTATCCGTAACAACCTGCTCTATAAAATACTACATGACCTAACCCCTCAGATGAACACCATAAAAAAAAGGTGTCAAAAAAGCAATTTTTTGTCACCTTACATCATAAAAAGTGGAATAGCAAGCGATCAAAAAGTTATACGCACCCCAAAATAGTGCCAATCAAACCGTCATCTCATCCCGCAAAAATGATACCCTACCTAAGACAATTGCCCCCAAAATAAAAAAAACTATGGCTCTCAGACTATGGAGACACTAAAACATGATTTTTTTTTGTTTCAAAATTGATATTGTCTTGACAGAGGGTAGGGATAAGTGCAGCCCTAAATTCCACCCCACCTCTGCCCCTGCCTACTTGCACGGCCCGTCCTAACCAACGACGTACAACTTGGCGGCAGTCCCTCGCTTAGATATGTGCAGGGGCCTAAGAAGATAACAGAAGTACCGTAACAGAGTCAGACAAGCCAAAGTCAAAGCCAGGAGGTCACGCAGGTACACAGGGAGCAATCTGATAACGAAGTCAAAACACAATCCGGAGTCAGAACCCAAGAGGTCACATCAATACCAGGGAGGTTGCAAGGTCGAGGTAAAAAACAGAGCCGAGGTCCAGAACACATAGAAGGCACAATATGAAAATGCTGGTGAGGGTAGCAAGACCATTCACAGGCAACCTGTGGCTAGCAGGCTGCCTGTTTAAATAGCAGAACAAGTGGGTCACATGACGTGGCCAGCGTCCCGTGACCCAAGTCCAGCCCAAACCATCTGAGCGCCGATCAATTGTGATCGGCGCTCAGCACCTCTTTCAGCAATAAGGATGCCGGCAGCACTGAGGAGGTGTGCGCGGCCGTGTCCCTCCCGGCCCCCTGTTTCCTATGGAGATGAGGACGCAGGCCGTATCCTCGCTCCTGCACAGATGTGGGATGCCGGCGGCGCCGTAAGGAGGAAGCGCGTCGCCTGCTCCCCGTTACAGATATCATTGTGTAAAACTTAAATAAAGTAGACATTTTAGGTATTGCCACGTCCGTAACGACCTGCTCTATAAAAATATCACATGATCTAACCCCTCAGGTGAACACAGTAAAAAAAAAAATTTGTCAAAGCCATTTTTTGTCACCTTACATAACAAAAAGTGTAATAGCAAGTGATCAAAAAGACATACGCACCCCAAAATAGGGCCAATAAAACCATCATCTCATTCCGCAAAAATACCCTACCTATTAGGTATCGCTGCTCTATAAAAATATCACATGACCTAACCCCTCGGGTGAACACTGTAAAAAAATAAATTAAAAACTACCAAGCGATCAAAAAGTCATATGCACCCCAAAATCGTACCAATCAAACCGTCATCTCATCCCGCAAAAAATGAGACTCTTCCTAAGACAATCGCCCAAAAAATATAAAAACTATGGCTTTCAGAATATGGAGACATTAAAACATAATTTTTTGTTTCAAAAATGCTGTTATTGTGTAAAACCTAAATAAATAAATAAAAGTATAGATATTAGGTATCGCCGCGTCCGTAAGAACCTGCTGTATAAAAATATCACATGACCTAACCCCTCAGATGAACGCCGTAAAAAAAAAAAAGTGTGTAAAAAAAGCCATTTGGTGTCACCTTAGATCACAAAAAGTGATCAAAAAGTCATATGCACCCTAAAATAGTACCAATCAGACCGTCATCTCATATCGAAAAAAATTAGCCCCTACAAAAAATAAAAATAAACTATGGCATTCAGAATATGGAGACACTAAAAAATCCTTTTTGAAAAATGTTGTATTATGTAAAACTAAAACAAACAAAAAAAGTTGTCATATTTGGTATTGTCGTGTCCGTAACAACCTTCTCTATAAAAATACCACATAATATAACCTGTCAGATGAACATTGTAAATAACATAAAATAAGAACAGTGCCAAAACAGCTATTAATATAGAGCAACCAAAAATCATATGTACCCCAAAATAGTAGCAATAAAACTTCCACCTTATTCCGTAGTTTCCAAAATGGGGTAATTTTTTGGAAGTTTCTACTCTAAGGGTGCATCAGAGGATCTTCAAATGTGACATGGCAACTTAAAATTATCCCAATAAAATCTGCCTTCCAAAAACCATATGGCGTTCCTTTGTTTCTGCACAATGCTGTGTGCCCGTACAGGAGTTTATGACCACATATGGGGTGTTTCTGTAAACTACAGAATCAGGGCAATAAATATTAAGTTTTGTTTGGCTGTTAACCCTTGCTTTGTTACTGGAAAAAGTGGATTAAAATTAAAAATCTGCCAAAAAAGTGAAATTATTTTTCCATTAATTCTTATGGAACACCCAAAGAGTTAAAAAAGTTTGTAAAATCAGTTTTGAATACTTTGAGGGGTGTAGTTTCTAAAGTTTCTGACAAACTGACTTCAGACTTCTAAGCCCTCTAACGTCCCCCAAAAATGAAATGGAATTCACAAAATGATCCAAACATGAAGTAGACATATGGGGAATGTAAAATAATAACTATTTTTGGACTTATTACTATCTGGTATAAAAGTAGAGAAATTGAACTTTGGAAACTTGCACATTTTTCAACATTTTTGGTAAATTTTGTATTTTGTCTAATAAAAATGGCCTGGATAAGTAAAAGCATTTTAAAGTTATTACCACATAAAGTGACACATGTCACTTTATGTGGTAATATTGGACACATGCTTTAAAATGGCCTGGTCCTTAAGGTGAAAAATGGCCGCGTCCTTAAGGGGTTAATTAATGCTGAGAGCAATAGATTGTTATGTACCCGACAAGCTTTGAATGGCTCCCTGGACATCGGCCCACTGGGAAATTTCCCTATAGGGTGTATGGCCAGTCCGCACCCGGCTGTATATATATTGTCTTGCTGTGGTTTTCAAATCCGCATTGCTCCACCTTTTCCGCTTAGTTTTTTGTACGCAGCGTGTGGATGAGAATTCAGCGATAAGTATCATGCCTGCTATGTTACTTTAACTACATGTTAATTTTACTTCACGTGTGAATGTGTACTGGAATTAGAAAACCCTTAGGCCTCGTTCACACTTCAGTGTTTGGTCAGTGATTTCCATCAGTGATTTGTGAGCCAAAACCAGGTGCAACTCTAAACACAGAACAGGAGCAGATCTTTCCCTTTTACCTCATGTCTGTGGAGGCTCCACTTCGGGTTTTGGCTCACAAATCACTGATGGAAATCACTGACCAAACACTGTAGTGTGAATGAGGCCTTATGCCTCAGTCACACATCAGTGTTTGGTCAGTGATTTCCATCAGTGATTTGTGAGCCAAAACCAGGTGCGGCTCTAAACACAGAACAGGAGCAGATCTTTCCCTTCTACCTCATGTCTGTGGAGGCTCCACTTCTGGTTTTGGCTCACAAATCACTGATGGAAATCACTGACCAAACACTGAAGTGTGAACGAGGCCTTACTGCTGTGGGAACATTTGTAAAGACTCCAGCCCTGCCGTGGGACTTTCTAATGCTGGTGGTGTCCCCCCATTCTCCATGAGCCTGTACTAGTCCTGTAATGAACCATTAAGCTACCTACAGTATGGGTGCAGACTGTCTTGCAGAGATTCCTTATGAATTTCCGTGCAGATTTCTGTGCGTTTCCTCACCAAATCCGCATGGGTTACTTGCAGACTTTGTTGTGGATTTGAAGCTGATGGTCTCATTGTTGCATTGAAAAGGGTGAAATCCACACAAAGGAACCGCACAAGGAATCCATAGCAGGTCAATTTCCACACAGAACGAAAAAGCAAAGTACATGAGATTTGTGAAATCTCATACACTTTGCTGATGCTGTATTAGGCCTCATGCACACAGCCGTGCCGTTTTTTGCGGTCCGCAAACCGCGGATACGCAAAAAATCGAAGCCGCCCGTGTTGCCTTCCGCAATTTGCGGAACGGAACAGGTGCAGGCAATATAAAGGCCTATTGTCCGCAAAGCACGGACAAGAATAGGATGTTAGATTTTTTTAACGGGGCCGCGGAACGGAGCTACGGATGCGGACAGCACACCAGAGGCTCGGTTGCGGACTCAAATAACGGTCGTGTGCATGAGGCCTTATTCTGTGGAAAACCGCGCGTAATCCTTAATGTGCGTAGGTAGCCTTATTCTTTCCCGTAATCTGGTTTATTCACAGAAATAGTAAATGAGCAAAACATAGTTTTACTGATCTTGTCAAATATTGACTCTAGCAGCTGGGAGCTGAAAAATATAGGAGTGACTGAGATTTCCCACCCATGACAGGTGTTATGCTGCTGGTTATGCTGTCATCCAACCATCTGCTTATATCAGTCACAATTCAGTTACATGTATGGATGGAGATTTCTGCTGAAATGTAGGCTTTATTTCTTTAGAAGCCACTTTCCCTTTAAAGTCAGGGGTCAGGGAGGAGCGAGGCACATGCCATGGAACACCTGGCTTTGCAAGTAGCTGTATGTTAGCTGGGAGAAGGTCCACATTTCTAGGCTCCATTGGAGTTGTCAGGTATGGCAGCACATGGCGGATTTTGCTGCAGTTTGTTGGATGCGGACTTGTTCACTTCACAGGTTTACACCGTTTGCTGTCCGCATCCATATGTCCGTTTTGTGGCACTTGCAAAAAAATAGAACATGTCTTATTCTTGTCGCTATTGCCAACAAGGATAGGACAGTTCTATTATGGGCCGGACATGCCTTCCTGCAAAATGCAGAACGCACATGGCCAGTATCCGTGTTTTGTGCAAATTCCGCAAAAAACGTCCAGGTACATGAGCCCTAAATTGTCATGCTGAGGATGAAAAATCCACACCTCACTAAATCTTTCACAAAACTTTGGCAGATGTAAAAGTGACATATCAATAGGGGTCTGAGCGCGGAGACCCCCACCAATCTCTAGAATGTGCAGAGAGAAGCGCTTACATAGCACACTCCCTCGCTGCAGGAGACAGGCTCAGTAGAAAGTCTTTGAACCCATCTCAATGCTCAGAACCCCACAATCAGAAACCTTTGATATGTTGCTATGACATATCAAAAGTTTTGTCAAAACTCTGTGACCCTTTAAAATCGTATCAGTTTTGCTGGTACTGTAAAATGCTGCGCACAAATCCACAGCTAATCTGTCCTGTTCCAAGATTTTAATTTAAATATCTTACATTAAATTATTTTCAAAAATATATATCCCAAAAGTATCCCTTATACTCTGTGTAAGGGTATGAAATAATTTTTATTCTGTTGTAGCACTAAACGTATCACAAATATGTAAAATCGGGCCCCCAAATATCCCCATCACCAATAACTCTTCTGTAGTCACTGCGTCTGATGTCCAAACCACCACTACACTGGCACAAACAGGGCTCCTATAAGGTAGAAAAAACTTGCTTCCTACCCATCTAGTGTTCAGATGCTAAGTGCTTGGTGTGGAGGTTCAAGCTGATACAATACTCAGTATGACGTGCAGGGTCGGGTCTCCTGTGTGGCAATCCGAGTTGCTGGCCCTATCAATCCCTGGAAACTAGAGAGGGAACGCGGCTGTCAATCCTTATAAGCACCCACCATGAAAGGACAACCGCATCCAGAACCTCGCTCTAGATAGGGTCCTTCACCCCACTGTGCCCCCAGCACTGCCTGATATGCCTTGTTTCTAGCCAGGTGACTGGACCAGGGTTGCCAACCATTCAGAAATTTCTGGACAGTCCGTAAATATAGGCGACTTTTTTTTTCTGTGTCCGTGAAAAAAATTGTCTGTGATTTTTTTCAGGCTGGTGATATTTGAAAAGATTACAGCTAACAGTAAATGATGATAATGAGTTCTTATAAGTACAGTATATTGTGCTATAAGACATGTATTACTTATAGTCTTTATCATACATTATGGTTTTCCTATTTGTCTGTAAAAAATGTTGCCCGTCCATGATTTTGGGATAAGTTGTACAGAAAAAAGAAAAGTTCAGGTTGGCAACTTGGCAACCCTGGACTGGACTCTGCAGGGGACCTAATAGGCAGGGAATATTGTTTTGTAAAATAGCTAAGGGTATTGCTATGCAGAGTGATAGGGCACAGGTGAGGGACAAGGGAAAGTCATACCCATAGTCTTCCTCTGTCCAGCTGGTATTGATGCTCTCAGTCAGTGGACCGGAGCTTGGCAAGATTGTAGTTTGCCTTTGAGTATGTGGGGTGCTTGGGACTATGACATCTGAGCGCTAGAAGGGTAAGAAGCAACTTTTGTCTACCTTGTAGTGACCTGTTCGATCCTTTGTAGTGGTGGTTCATACATCGGGTGTAGTGCCGCAAGAACATTGGTTTTACCCTATGCCGCGGCAAATTGAATACAGTGTATACAGTAGTGTTACTGGTGTTGGGGCATTTGGGGGCCTCATTTTGCATATGTGTGATTATTTTTGCACTACAACAGAATAAAAGTTAGGTTTTATTACGCCCCTCTTTTTGGATCTCTGAAATATTTTAATAATTCTTAAATGTTCTGATGTGTGCAGATATTACTAGGTAATTCTTTCACCTTTTGTATCCTGTACTTTATGTTGCTGTGATACACAGTTCCAGTTTGTCCAGTATTCATGGTAGCGTGTATTACTGCAGGCAGTGTTTACATGGTAACTTTTTGTCTCCAAAGCGGCAGTTGTGAAAATGCTTCCCTATGTGTGCAAAAAGTACACATGCCTCTTCCAGATGTTTGCTTTGGCCTCCTTATTCTGTTTAACTTGCACTGTCTGTTCATGCAACTGGATATGGTGCTGAAAACCACGGCAGAAGGCACTGAGAGTTTACCCGCCGTTACTGGCGCATTCCATCCTTCTGCTGATGTGTACAGGCTGGCCTGCTTTCTTCCTGATTAGTCCAGACAAGCTTCGGTGTCACTCAAGTGTTCCTACTCCTTACACCGCCTGACCAATTTGTATTAGGATTTAGATTGATGTGGCTGCAGTCACATACCCTTCAATCCACTGTTTTTCTAGAATGCTTTCTACGCCCCGAGGTCCTTTTAGTTGACAATTGTACTGATCCAGGAAAGTCTGCCATTGTGTTTTTAAGTAAAATTCAATTATTTTCAAGACAGCATAGTAAAAGCCGTGTTCATACCAGTCCGTAACTCAGCACAGTAAGATCTGGCTCCCTCGAAAGAAAACAGTCTCATGTAAAATTAAATGGCAAATTGTGGTTATTGTATAGACAGAAGTAGTAAGGGATAATACACACAACTTGTGGCTCTGTACAATCCTTAAAGAGGTTGTTTCGCTTCAGTAAGTAGCATTTATCATGTAGAGAAAGGTAATACAAGGCACTTACTAATGTATTGTTATTATCCATATTGCTTCCTTTGCTGGCTGGATTCATTTTTCCTTCACATTATACACTTCTCATTTCCATGGTTACAGACCACCCTGCAATCCATCAGTGGTGGTCGTGCTTGCACAATATAGGAAAAAGCATTGGCCTATGTGCGCTCCCATGGTCCCAGCCACCAGAGAGGCTGAGGCTTTTTCCTATATTGGGAGCGCACATAGGCCAATGCTTTTTCCCTATATTGTGCAAGCACGACCACCACCGATGGATTGCAGGCTGGTCTGTAACCATGGAAACAAGCAGTGTACATTGTGTTGGAAAAATTAATCCAGCCAGCAAAGGAAGCAATACAGACAATGACAATACATTACTAAGTGTCTTCTATTAACTTTCTCTACAATATAAATGCCATAGCATGTTTGGCCTGAGCTGAGCATTTGTGATGCTATGTAATGGTCATAGAGGATCCATACCTATGATTACTGTGATAGGCTGGACTGAAAACATCCACCACACACTTAAAGGGGTTTTTCTCACTTCAGCAAGTGGCATTTATCATATAGAGAAACGTAATACAAGGTAGTTACTAATGTATTGTGATTGTCCATATTGCCTCCTTTGCTGGCTGGATTTATATCACAATGTACACTGTTCATATCCAGGGGTTATGACCACCCTACAATCCAGCAGTGGTGGTTGTATTTGCACACTAAGGGAAAGAGCCGGGACCGTGGTAGAGCACATAAGTGCGCACTTTTTCCTATAATGTGCAAGCACGACCACTGATGCTGGATTACAAGGTGCTCATGACCCCTGGATACGAGCAGTTCTACAACCAGCTGATCGGCTATTGATGACCTATCCTGAGGATAGGTCATCAATAAAAAAAACTTGGACAACCCCTTTAAGCCTTTGAAATCCATGAGAATTCATGAAGTTCTATGGAAAAGCACCAAACCAATGAAACAAATCAAACCAACTGCGATTCAGTGGGAAGGTTCCCCTGTAATGTTATGCAGCTGAGAAGCAGTAATAAATAGCACCGTCTCTGTTTGTCTGTAATTAAAATGCAATTAAAACCACAAGATAATAGAGATGAGAATATGCTTTGCATTGAATCTGCCTTGCATTGGAGTACTGCTTATGTTATCTTTTTGGTCATCTGTAATAATGAATAGTGAATATGTGGAGTGGACTATGTAAGGGCACCTGCACACTCAAACAAATGCCATATAAACCTCTTGTTTTTTTTATATACTGTATGTAGTTTTATGCACACAACTGTGTGAACCATGTTTTTGTGGCATTTTAAACCATAGAGAAAGAGATGTTAAAGTGTAACTCATTTTTTTTCCATTTTTTTTTTGTAATGTGTAGGGGCAGTGATACTGACCATTTTTGTAATATACTTTAATTACTGAAATGGAACATTTCTACTAGAAAAATAGCTCTAAAGTGGCCCATTTTGAGTCTCAGCAACGCTCCTCTGTCTTCTGTTTACATATTTGTGGAGACTTGCTAACACTGACTGTGTTATGTAAACAGAAGACAGAGGAGGCTCAAAATGGGCCACTTTAGAGCTATTTTTCTAATAGAAATGTGCAATTTCAGTAATTAAAGTATATTACAAAAATGGTCAGTATCACTGCCCCATACATTACAAAAATAAAAAAGAATGACAGTTACACTTTAAAACGCCATTAAAAATGTCGAAAGCTTCATCTTTCTGCATTTTTGAAAAAATGACAAAGACCCCAAAAAAGCCACAGTTTTAACATGACTTGAATTAAACATATTGGTAATTGATTCTCCGACAATGTATCAGCAATCAACCATAAACAGACCCATTTTATTCTTATAAATAATCTTTTTGCTCATAGGACATTAATTATTCCTAAATGAGCCAAGTGATGGATTTTGTTGTCTTTTGTAAATCAACATAAATGTAAATGAACTCACTGTGCCAACCAACTGGTTTGCCTTTGGGCTAGTTCTGAGGGCATTATCCTGGTGGTCTCCTGTTTTTCACCCTTTAACCCCTATACAGAGATCTGGCCTTTGCTGCAGGGCAGCCACATCTGGGATCAGAGACACCGGTGCAAAGTACCAAGGGCTCAGGCAATACTCGTAGTCAGGAAACAGGTAGAGGTCAGGGGCAGACATAGTACGTGCAAATCCATGAAACAGCCAGAGGTCAGGAAACAGCACAGGGTCAGTATGGTTAACAGGCATGCATCAGACAATCAAGAGCCAGGCAGACATCTCTACATAGGCAGAAAACAGAGTATAGCTCTTTTGCAGGGCCTAAAAAGGAAGTGAAACCAAAATGAATCTATTACACAGGCAGGGGGTGGAACAAACAACCCAGCATATATAGGTAGGCAGTCAAACAGCTGAACACAGAGCAAAAAATAAATAAAAAATTAACCCTTCAAGCACGCATATATGCGCACGAAAAAGAAAGAGGTGTTTTTGGTTAAATCACATGAATTCATAGATTGGTGTTTCTACGTATACCAGAATAATACGTCCCTTTCAATAATATATAGTAAATGGAGAATGGAAATAGCCAAATTGAACAAATTTAAAAGTCAGCAGAGGTGGGGTCAAGATATTGGTAATAATAAATAATAAAATGGGAACTAATCTATAGGAATGTTCGGAAAAACTCCATATCTGGGAATCACAGATTAATCCAGTTCAGTATTCTACATCGTCTATACTACACACCGGCCTCTCTCGCTCGCTTTTATAGCGATGCGTCAGATAGATGCCGCAGATTTCATACATCTGGTTTGGTCGTGCCCTAAGGTTCAAGTTTTCTGGAATAATGTTTCTGCTCAGCTCACTAGATGTTCTCCATCAGATTATCAAATAGATGTAACTACGGCAGTTTTAGGCACCTGTGTATTGGATGAGCAGGGACAGGAAAAACTGCTCTGGATGAAATCACTCATGCTGCCTAGGGTAATAATTGCTAGAAATTGGGGCGGAAAAAACCCGCTGTTGATATCGGAATGGTATCATCTTGTGGAGAAAGTGAGGAGATATGAAAAATGTGCTATTCACAACAAGGGTCAGAAAGCCAGATGGGACAGAACATGGCTGACATGGTCGTAGGGGCTAGCTCCCGTTGTGGATGTGCTCTTCAGACAGCGCTAAAGAGGGTGGGGGAAGGGGGGGGGGACAGGGAATAAATATATATATGTTTTGTATTCATGATAGAAGAATGTATCTGGATTATGTATACACTGTAACGTATTTTTGTTATATCATGGCTTTTAAATTTGTTAATGCTCTTGGATAGAAAATAAAACTGATTAATATAAAAAAAAAACTTGCAGTGCTGTATGGAGAGGTTTTATGAATAGACACTAATGCACATGCAGAAAGAGACTTAGGCTACTTTCACACTAGCGTTTCACGGATCCGCTTGAACGGCATTTCAAACGGATCCGTCAATAAACTGACTAAACGGAGCCAAACGGAAGCAATTCAGACGGATCCGTTTGTACGGATCCGTCTGTATTACGGATCCGTTTGTCACGTTGGTTTCCGTTTTGTCATCCGTTTAGCGGATCCGTTTTGAAAGGAAAAGCATCTCTAGGTTCCATCTTCATGTATTGAGATCTATAGGGTTGTAATGCTCCTATATTTCTCCATGGCTATCTTGTTGAAGTTCCAAAGCTGGTCCGACTTTGATAATGGACCACACCTTTCGGACTCTTGTACACGACTACATGCACTTATAAAGATGTATAGTGTTCGTTAGCGGGCCATATGTCCCTGATCGTCATTGATAATACGTACAGGAGTACAGAGCATCATGATGCTGACCATGTTGTGCCGCAAACTGGGCTATTGTCCTGCACTCATATGATCTATTAGTGCAAGACTATATCCCCGCGGGCAGCTCAACTTGCACAGGATGATTGTACACTATGATGCTGTGTACTCTCGTGTGCACGATCAATGCCACTATGGGACATATGGCCCGCTCACGGACCATATGTCTCTTGTGGCATACAGTCGTGTGCAAGAGGCCTTAAAGGGGTTTTCTCATCTCATACAATGGGGGCATACCACTTTAATGATATACCTACATTGTCTTATAGGCGCGGGTCCCACGGCTGGTACCCTCACATATATTGAGAACGAAGCTAAGACAGTAGATGAGGTCGCACTGCGCTGCCGCCCTCCATCCATTTCTATAGTTGAGGCGGGGATTAGCGTTTGGCGGTGGACATACCATGGGAAATGTGTCCTACAGCAACTGTGCTCCCCGCTCCGTTCTCAATATAGGTGCGGGTCCTACCAATGTTACCCACACCTATCAGACAATGGGGGCATATTCAAGTGAAATCCCCGCATTGTCTATGTGAATACCCCTTTAAAAACTCTATGTCCCTTGCGTGTCCCTTGTGGTAATCACACTAGTTATTTTAGCGTTATCGGGAAATCATTAAACGTTAAAATCACAATTAATGAATTCCTGATGATGCTGACAGACCGTGACTCCCACAAGGGCTCATATGAAAGGGCACAAGATTGAACAATGAACAAGCATTTGCTTGCTCATGTGCCAATCATAGGTTCTACGATCAATAAAGAGCCAAAATTTAGCTCATTATTGATGGTCAGGTTTTAATGGATCTTACGACATTGGCACTAATGCTGTTTTGATATAAAAACTACCAAGGGTGTTGTAATAATGATTGCGGTGTTGCATGATTTCCCATGACCCGTTCTCTACCATGATTTTAAACTGATGTAACTGCTCGGGCGTCATTGAGTCCATCAAACCGATCATGTTTAGCCCATAATGGTAGTTTGGGCTGCGTTGATGCGCCGACTCCGCCCCTTCCCAGCGGCAAATCAAGTCAGCACCAAACTCCATTTGATGTCGGGCAAAACCTTCTAGAGCGTCAGAAACGACCTCTACAAGGTTTGCATAATCGGCTCGACTTGGCCTACCAGATCTCTGCCCGCTCACCAGGGCTCTTAAATTTTGACGGAAACCTAAGAGCCTCTGTTGAGCGGAGGGACCCGGTAGGGGACCCAGATTATCCTGAGCCGATGCATCAGGGACAGGAGGGCTGGCGCTGGCGATCTGTACTGGTTCCGCCTCAGGAGGTTGGTCAGGCTCCCGAGTGCTGCTGGCACTTCTGTAGAAAAAAAAAAGGAAAGTTAGGAATTGTTCTTTAAATAAAACATCCATGTTCTATGCTATGTCTACCGTATAGCATAGGGGGCTGTCCAAAACAGGGGAGCCAAACGCTCCACTGTCTCAGACAGCCCCTTACACTCAGACGGAGAGAACAGTGGTCCATCTGACTGTGGGGGGCTGTCCAAAACAGGGGAGCCAAACGCTACCCTGTCTCAGACAGCCCCTTACACTCAGACGGAGAGAACAGTGGTCCATCTGACTGTGGGGGGCTGTCCAAAACAGGGGAGCCAAACGCTACCCTGTCTCAGACAGCCCCTTACACTCAGACGGAGAGAACAGTTGTCCATCTGACTGTGGGGGGCTGTCTAAAACAGGGGAGCCAAACGCTACCCTGTCTCAGACAGCCCCTTACACTCAGACGGAGAGAACAGTTGTCCATCTGACTGTGGGGGCTGTCTAAAACAGGGGAGCCAAACGCTACCCTGTCTCGGACAGCCCCTTTACAATTTATTTTTTAAACAGTTGTTATAAATATTTACCTTTTTGGTGCCATAGCCTTTCGTAGGAACCCCAGGGCCGCCGTATGGATGTATGTGGCCCCTGAGGTTCCTCCGGAGCCACCCGGGGCCTGACCCTCCTTGTTATAATCCCTCCTGAAGCGGTCCCGGATAGATCGCCAACGCGTTATAACCAGTTTGACTATGGAAAAAAACAATAAAAACTAAAATCAGCATGATGAAAGGAAAACAAGAATATTTTAATTTATTAAAATGCATATTGTTTTACTTACCATATTTCTCCTGAGCCGCCGCATCTAGATCCCCCCAGGTCTCTAAAACTTCTGCAGAGATGTCCCTCCAGAGCCGCTGGGTATGGCGATAATCGGCGTGGTGGCGGTCGGCGTGGTCCCATAACGCTGGACGCGCCTCCACCAGTCGGATGAGGAGCAGGTTATCGATGCTCGGAACCCCGAACTCCTCATCCTCCCTGGTGGAGCCTAGGGAACCCTGAAAAAAAAGGAAATACAAAATTTAATGTAAATCCTAATACAAAATGCTAATTAAAACTACTAAATTCAATACTTACACGTCTACGACCGCCACGATCATTCCCGCGGACTCTGGAGGCGACTGGGGGATCCTCGCTGGCGGCTCTAGGTGCAGATTGCTAATACAAATAAAAAATTTTTTAGAAGACCGTACTTAAACCAATTTTTAAGAAATCTATATATATATATATATACTTACTTCTTGACAGCCCCGGTCCACCTCCCCTGGACGCTGGTGAGCTGGCCCCGGCAGCCACTTCCGGAGAGCCCTCCGCTGAAGATGATGAAGAAATCTATAATAAGAGCACATACTGATTAATGCAACGAATCAAACAGTAAAAAGTCCAAGTGTTGATTTTATACTTACGGGCCACTGGATACGGCGGCACCTTCTGGGTGGGTTACGCCAGTCGATCGCTGATGTCTTCTTAGATGACATCTGTACGCAACAGAATACCAGACAAAATGCAGATAACGTTAAAGGAACTTGTAGAGCACTATTTCCTCATATATCAACATTTTTTTAGTTTTTTTTAATACTTACTTTTTAAAATATGGATATGGGCTTCCCCACCGCAGATGTCTTTCTTTTTTTTTTTTCTTTTTTGGAACGACCCTAATAATAAAATAATTAAAAAAATTAATCCGACAGAAGCCATAATCCCCCCAAGTTACATAAACACCCCGAGAGACAGCAGCCCCGCACAATGACATCAGGCCCCCAGTTCCAAACAACTCTCCCACAGTGCCCTCAGCCCCCCCAATGCCAGCAGCCCCCACAGTTCCAGTCACAAACACCCCCGCAGTGCCAGCAGCAGACACAGTTCCAGCCACAAACACCCCCGCACTGCCAGAAGCACCGCACAGTTCCAGCCACAAAAAACCCTGCAGTTCCATCCAGAAGCACCGCACAGTTCCAGCCACAAAAAAACCTGCAGTTCCATCCAGAAGCACCGCACAGTTCCAGCCACAAACACCCCTGCAATGCCAGCAAACCGCACAGTTCCAGCCACAAACACCCCCGCAGTGCCAGCAGCAAACAAAGTTCCAGCCACAAACACCCCCGCAGTGCCAGCAAACCGCACAGTTCCAGCCACAAACACCCCCGCAGTGCCAGCAAACCGCACAGTTCCAGCCACAAACACCCCCGCAGTGCCAGCAAACTGCACTGTTCCAGCCACAAACACCCCCGCAGTGCCAGCAGCAACCACAGTTCCAGCCACACGCGCCCTCCCCCCCCCCCCCCCCCCCAGTGCCAGAAGCCCCCCATAAAGGCAGCCCACACCACCAGTGCCAGCGGCTCCCATTGTTCCAGACACACACACCCCTTCCCAAGTGCCAGCAGCCCCCCCAACCTAGAAATAGAGAGAGAGATAGATAGATAGATGGATAGATAGTAAAAAAAGAGAGATAGACAAACAGACAAAACTTCATACACTTACCAGTCTCACCAAGTCGATTATCCAAAATGGCCGACGATGAGGGGAGGGACAGATGAGGGGGAGGGACAGGAAGTTACTGGGCATGCGCAGAAACATGAACGGATCCGTGTCAAAGCGGAGCCATGACAGACGGATCCGTCCCCATTGATTTCCATTGTAACTATGAACGGATCCGTACGCCTCCGCACGGCCAGGCGGACACCAAAACGCTGCAAGCTGCGTTCGGGTGTCCGCCTGCTGAGCGGAACGGAGGCCAAACGCTGCCAGACTGATGCATTCTGAGCGGATCCTTATCCATTCAGAATGCATTGGGGCAGTACGGATCCGTTCGGGGCCGCTTGTGAGAGCCTTTGAACGGAACTCACAAGCGGAGCCCCGAACGCAAGTGTGAAAGTAGCCCTGCAGCATTGAACACTGTGCAGAAACTAGCTGAGTGATGTGGCGCCTGTGCCTGCCCCAAATAACGGTGGACATGAATCATTGCCATGACAGCATTTTATATCAGTGGCCAGCATCAGGGTGTATTGAAGTGGTTTTAATGCAGCTACATGTGGGCACGGGCACAGGGTCATTCCTCATAGGAGATTTTGTTAACACTGATTACTGATAGGAATAAGCTGCTTAAATATTATTTTTTCATATTTTTAACACATAATGTGAGGGCGTTAACATCCTCCTTTAGAGCACTTTCACACAGGGTCCATATTACGATCACGACAACTTTACTGAATTGGGCTTGGATCTCCACAAATCCCAATTGTCATCTAAGTTCAGTGGACTCATGGGGAACAGTGAGGCCATAATATGCATTTAATACCTGCCATTTAATTAAACAAATTGTGCCAGGTATAATGAAGCTAGATTCTTATTGGTTGCCATGATAGGGAAATTCTGGGTATTTTAGGAGACGCACAGAATCAGACGCAAGCAGTTAGGGAACAGGACTGCAGATGTAATAATCCTTTCATACATCACTAAAAACTACAAATGCCCCAGGCAGTGCAGGGAAAGGCTCTTGTAGCTTGTACAGCACAAAGAAGGCCAAACAGATTACAAACCATGAAATATGGAACAGGGGAGAGCTAAAGGAGCTACAAAGGAGAGAGGTGGTAAGGAAGAACAGTGTAAGAGGCAGGAGGTGCAGGGCAGAAGAGCTCTGTATTTGGGGGAGTTGCAGAAATCTATCAGCTAGTAAAAATTTGTCTTAGGCTACTTTCACACTTGCGGCAGGACTGATCCGACAGGCTGTTCACCATGTCGGATCCGTCCTGCGGCTATTTCGCCGTGCCCGTGGACCGCCGCTCCGTCCCCAATGACTATAATGGGGACAGGGGCGGAGCTCCGGCGGTGCACGGAGAAAGCCGCCGGACTAAAAAGCCTGACATGCAGTAATTTTAGTCTGGCGGGCTTTCTCCGTGCACCGCCGTGCTGCGCCGGAGCTCCGCCCCCGTCCCCATTATAGTCAATGGGGACGGAGCGGCAGTCCGGTGGCACGGCGAAATAGCCGCAGGACGGTTCCGACATGGTGAACAGCCTGTCGGATCAGTCCTGCCGCAAGTGTGAAAGTACCCTTAGAATCCACTTGATGGTGATGTACATATTGGTTGGTGGTCATGACCATTAGATTAGGGGTCCCTGCACAAATAAATGTTGCCTGGCATTTTCTTACCAATAAAAAATGCCAGGATAACACCATGCATTTTTTAGCCACCTGTTTGCCCTTTAGCGTTGAGAAGGTAATATAAAATGATGAAAAAATATAACAAGATCTCCAGCTCAAGTTACCTTTTTGAAAAGAGGGCAGAAAGACAAAAACATGCCACCTAATTACCAAAGACTGCAATGGCAAAAAAACGCCTGTGTGTCCTGTGTTTCACATTTCCCGTAGACCCTCAGCTAATTTATGGAGCTGGTGTTTTTACTGCAAAAGATGACCACCAGAAATGCAAAAGTGCAGAATCCGCCACTAAAACCTATGTGTGAACCCTCCCTAATCCAAACTAGAAAGCTGGGATAATGTCACCATTAATAGCTTCTTACTTTTCTAAAAAAAAACATTGTTTATTTTCTTCCCTTCCTTCCCCCTACAGCAAGATAATCATAGGAACTTACAGAATAAGACTCTACAGTATAACAGGACATAGCAGCATTTTAAAAGGTTGTTAACTCCAAATTTCCTCAATGCCAACGAATGTTTTAAAATAAAATAAAAAATTATTATATACTCACCTGTTTCCCCAGCACTGCAGGTTTGGTACTTCTCCTGTTATTTGGATACAAGGCTGCAGCGGTGATGTAGAGGTATGTGGCAGCATATCACTGTCCTCCAAGGTGCATGGCATGAGACCTCTGAGGATAGTGATTGGCTGCAGTGGTCATGTGCCATACACCTGCTTGTTACCATTGCATATAACATTGAGTATAGGATGGATTTTTCCCCCTGAATATACTATTACCATGTAGATGGTTCCCCTTCAATAATTATTGGCACACAGTGCCCTAAAAAATAACTGTGCCCAGCAAATAGTGTTCCCGAAACTTATAGTACCGTAAACATAATATCCTCCAAAAATAATTTTGTTGAGCTGTTCCTGTGCCAGGGTGCCTCCCAATGTTACAGTCCTCCCAAAAGTCCCACCAATAGTAATAATTATCTGCTAGAGTGCACTATGTGGTAACAGAGCACCTAATAGTACTAATGTCCTTAATTTTTCCCCCAGAAGTAATAATACCCTAATAGTGCCCCAGTAGTAATAATTCCCCCTATAATGTGTACCTGTACAAAAAATACCCCCTTATAATGTGTTCCAGTACACAAAATGACCCCTTATAATACTTGCCAGTAAAATAATCCCCCCTTGCAATGTGTGCCAGTACAAAATTCTCCCTTACAATGTATGGCAGTACAAAAATACCCCCTTATGTGGTGTGCCAATATGGAAAATGCTCCCTTATAACGTGTGCCAGTACAAAAAAATGGCCATCCGTTTAGTTCCCCCAGCAGAACGGATGACCCCATAGTGCCCCCCTTATAATGTGTGCCATTATAAAATTGCTCCTATTTACAGCCGCAATGTCCCCATACTGCTTTCTCCAGTTACTAAATAATGACCCCCCACCCCATTGGCATGCTGCCAAATAAAAATAATAAACTAAAATACTTGCCACCATTCTGCTGTCAGCGATGCAGCGCAAGACACAGACCTCTTCCAGTCCGTGCCCTGAGCTCTATGCAGCCTGGCTCAGATGCGATGATGACACCGGCCTCTGATAGGAACAGTGGGCCAGGGAGACATCACTCCCGTGCCCCTTTGTGGCATTCAACTGTGTTGCGATGTTGAATGCTGCAACGGGGCACAGCGTGTACCCATAGCCCTGGTGCTGCCTGAGGCAATAGCCTCACCTTGCCTCATTGGTGGTGCACCTCTGCTGAAGGTGCACTCATCTGATATTACCGTTGTATCTTGAGGATAGGCCATTGAATATTAAAATCCTGAAATATGCCTTCAAACTTTCTGAATCCTTATTTTCCATGGCACTTGCTCTTTCTCTGCCCACAGCGGCCTCATAGTTGACAGCAGTGTGCCAGATAAAACTTAGGAATTTTTTTTATACTGTTGAAGTATTTTTAGTCTGTGCTTCTATTCCAGAAATGGATAAAGGCAGCAGAGGACTTTCTTTATAGAATATGGCAAAATAAACCGCTCAGACCTAAATGATACAGCAGACATTGAGGAAGTGGTAAGGAGCAGCCACAAGCGTCCTTTAAGTGGTCACCAAAATCCCCACAATTCATATTCTTGATAAGTTTTGGCCCTTTATAATAAGGCAGATGGAAGGAAAGAGTTTCAGTCGACGGGAAGCAAAATATCAAATATGTTTTTCTTAACTGTCAGACTTAATTTTTTATTTTTTTGTTACACTTTACAGACAAGATTCTGTATAACTTACTTTTCTTGACTGTATGACCTTACTTATATACCACAGCCCTGTGCATGCCGGCTGTACGGAGTACCTGCAGCTTTGCTAATGATGCCAGAGTGTGCAAAGATATTATTCTATAGCAGCAGAAGATAATACATCTAAAATACCAGTAAAACAGTTTGATGAACAGCACAGGCAAGGAAGCATTGGTGGACACAGACTGCCAAGGGCCCCTATGTAAGAACTGTGTATGAGCCCTTTGTTCACCAATGGACCATGATAGAGCTGCCCTCTCTCTACCATTCCACAGCGTTAGGGAACCATTGAATTCTTTAGGTCAGTTACTTACATGCAAGATTATAGAAGGTATGAAATGAGCTGTTAGCAAGCTCTGCCTCTAAAGCTACCAGATATAAGTCAGCTATCCTATAAGTCAATGTTCTACCTTTTAGACAGGTCTTGAGACATGACTTGGATAATAATTAAGCCAGCATCTCATCTGCAGACAGCTGCTTCGGGGTGATTGACCCTCATCAGTGCAGAGCAGATCATACTGGCTTAAAGGGGTATTCCAGTAAAGTAACTTAATTTTTGAAAAACTGCATTAAGGCTGCAAGCTGTGACCCTACCATAACCTATACATATAACCAGAGCTTCAATTTACCTTGCAATTCATTTGTCTAGCTCCTGTGTGAGCCTGCAACATACAGTACTTCAAAGACTACAATCCCCACCATTCCTAGCTTTCCTGCTGTGAGTGTTGTTTATTGATTGGCTGCCTGATATATTGGGTTGAGTGCAAATATATTCGAATCGCGAATATCACCACTTTGAGAATTGGAGAATATTTAGAATATACTGCTATATATTCGCGAATAGTGTTGATTGTGAATATTCTAATTGCAAATTTATAGCGAATATCGGCACTTAGCAATATCCCTAGCAACCAGTAGGAAAGTTGCCTAACCCTTAGTGTTGATCGCGAATATTCTAATCGCAAATTTTTATCGCGAATATATTACATTGCCGATTTTCGCAATCAAGTAGAGATACCGAATTCTCAAATTACCGAATTTATGCTGAATATTCGTCCAAAAATTTGCTAAATATCACAAATTTGAATATTGCCTATGCCGCTCATCACTACTGATGTACAGTGCAGTCATGCCCCCTCTACTCGGTAATCACCAGCACACTGACACTCCCTTTGTTTCACAAGACATTTAGCTAGAGAATTGATAGCAACACACTGAGCATGCTCGACCTAACAAAGGCTCACAACTACAGGTCCATGCCATGGTAATTTATGAGGAAACACAGTGGGTAGCAGAGGAATAAAACTCCTTTTATAACCGCTTAAACAGTAAATATGTGAAATTTACATTACATTAGGTCATTATTGATGATGAATTAGTCTAAAACATAAGTTATATTTATAGTAACCGGAATATACCTTTAATTGGGTGAGAGGCCTAGGTCGGGATTTGGGGGCCTATAATAGAAAGAAAGAAACCGTTTTTAAGATTGCAGTGGGCCCCTTGTACCTTCCGGGCCCTTGTGTAGCTGCCCCAGCTGCACATATAGTATGCCTGCCACCCCTAAATAAAAGGCTTTTGCTGGATGTAATGATTGAACAGTCCAGTTCCAGACTGTATTGAAAACCAAAAAGGGGTTTAATATTGATGGCCTATCTTCAGGATAGAGTGTTATATTAATGGCCTATCCTCAGGATAGAGTGTTATATTGATGGCCTATCCTCAGGATAGAGTGTTATATTGATGGCCTATCCTCAGGATAGAGTGTTATATTGATGGCCTATCCTCAGGATAGAGTGTTATATTGATGGCCTATCTTCAGGATAGAGTGTTATATTGATGGCCTAGCTTCAGGTTAGTTCATCAGTTTCTGATCAATGGAGGTCTCAATCCTGGCACCCCGCCAATCCGCTGTTGGGCGCCGTGGCCTCTTCCTAAACCAGTGATGTCCAGTTTATTGGTCACAAGACCAGTGATGATGCTAGTGAATGGGCCTAGGCTGCAATACCATGTACAGCCACTACACAATGGACGGTGCTGTGCTTGATGAGCTGTGAAGCTCACTGGAGCACCCGGCCTCTTCAAACAGCTGATTGACGGTAGGGCTCACCCAAGAGCAATACCTGTGAGAAGTACCAAACTTCCTCAGCTTGCCCACAAGGGAGTTATTGTTCGTTCCAAGAAACCTTTATGGAGTACGAAATGGAAAAATGTGGACATCATTTTAGACTTAGCAAGAAAATCTGACATTTCCAAGTAGCCTGTGATCAGATCAAACACAGCCCAGTTAGCAGTGCTCGGGTCCAGCTGGCAGGATCGGCAATGGCAGCACTTGATACCCTGCCTTGACATGGCATTCCTCCATTATCCTAAGTGTTAGATAAATCTCCTTGTCTGAGGTGACATGGGATCTGTCACGCTGCAGCACAATCAGCACACAGCTCAATAAAGGGGAATCTGACGCTTAATCGACAGACTGAAGTGACTGACGGCATGGCATTAATAATGTCACTCAGCGAGGAGGGAGCGTGGTATAACAAAGGCTAATTTCAGACTGGGTCTGGTGGAATGCGCCAGGCTGTACACAACTAAACGTCTCATATTTTATTGTAGAGGCTTGCATCTTTCAGCCGGAGGTTTTGCGGTGAATCAGACTTTGCATTCAGACCCGGTGAGTAATGGAAGCTCTGTAATAATGCCTCATGCTGAGAACATCTTGGAAGGGTATTTTAATTTTCTGCGGTTCTCTTTATAGCAGCGGCTTTACGCATTCCTTGGTTCTTGCAGACTTTCTCACAGCTAAATTGGACATCTGCTTTTCATTTGTATAAATCGTCTTACAGTCAAGGGTTAAGTCTGATCGCTGCACTATTTCAGTGGAAAGTAGAAATTGTTCTACAATTCTTTCTAATGTGTTCCACTCTGATCATCTATAGATGTTATTGGCGGCATTGAAGTTATAGACTGGGGGGGCAGGGGGGGGGGGGGTTCTGTACCAGCTGTGTATGGAGACTTAATGGCAATGCTCCATGGGAAAATAATATGCAAAGAGGTTTCTCCCAGGGATAGAGAACCGTTCTGCTAATGCAGTGCATACAGCAGTTTATGTCCAGCTGAAACTCCGCATTTTTACCAGAAATCAGCCAGATCACCGCCGGACCCCATTGCAGTCAGTGGGGATCCAGCGGTCAAGTAGAGGATCCGGCAGGCTGCTCTGTCCCGGAACAGATGTGCACGAGGCAATTAAGTTAGCTTCAGCCCCTATTTTATTTTTGCACCTGATAATGTTTGTATGAGAGACCGGACAGCTGACTGGTATCAAATATTCACCAATTTAAGGCCTCGTCCACATTTCTGTTTCTATCCTCAGGATAGGTCATCAGTATCAGATCGGCCAAGGTCTGACACCCGGGACCGCCACTGATTAGCTGTTTGAGGAGACGGTGCAAGCAGTGCGCACGTACCATCTCCCGTCTCTCTTCCTGTTCCCACTGCTTTGCCATAGACATACAGCAGTAAGCAGGAAGAGAGAAGGGAGATGGCACTTGCGCACAGCGTATGGCGCGTGCTCCGTCTTCTCAAACAGCTGATCAGCAGGGGCCCCCGCTGATCTGATATTGATGCCCTATCCTGAGGATATGCAATCAATGTTAAAAGCCTGGAGAACTCCTTTAATTTTCAACTGAGCAGTGTCCGTGCATTACGGATGACATACAGAGTGTGAAAACAGACACACGGACCAAACACGGTTCTTTTACGGACATCTTCACAGACGAAACACTGATGTTCTTTTTCATGGATGTGAAACTGACACAGAAATGTGGACAAGGACTAAAGGTCTGACCAGTGCGGACAAACCCTTTTTAAAATTTTGGGTGGTTGTTGGGAGAGTCCATAGACTTCAGCCCTCCATAGCTCTGAGTGGGGCCCCCTCCTCTCACCGCTCAGCATTTTTATTAGAACTGAGAAGGGGCTGTCTATAGCAGAGCGCCCCTTTAGTTAGTATACATGAGTCGTTTTGTATACCCTGCAAGAATGCAAAATCTATACAAGAAAACCGCTCAGGGCTCCAGTGCTTTTAAGCTAACAAATCATATTGTGTGTAGAATCAGGTGAGCGGAGGCTTGCATTTATTTCCTTGTCAAAAAAGCAATAAGGCAAACGAAAGTATTAAAAGTCTGTTACAGCAGAGTAATCAGCGGCAGTAAATCTGCGCTGCGGAGAGCAGGCGTGATTGTATTAGGGGAAGATTGCTTTTATACATTTTATGGTCATCATCACTTTGGGTGTTTCGGCTTTTATTTTTATTATTTGAATGTGTCCAATGTCCCTTTATGTAGTCAGGAACTCCAGGGTGTAATAGAAAGACTTAGGCTAGCAGTGCATGCAGTCAGATTGGCAGATCCGGTGATAATATCGTCTTTCCTGTAGCCCGGGCTTCTGCAGTTATGTTTTCAATATAATATTTTATTTCGGGAAATAGAATTTCTCTTATCTGGTGTGCAGCCTATACAGTGTTCACAGCAGTTTATTATTTCTGTAGGAAGAAAACCTGTGTTCTGCTCGGTTGCTGTTGCTTTTCATATGCTTGTCATGTAATATAGGTTATTATTAGGTCCTAAAGGAACAGAATTCTAAATTATTGTGTTAGGGTGGACATAAATATAAGAGGATCCTGGATCAAAATCAGTAGGTTACTGTCATAGGGCACTTTATGGAAACCATGTTTATGCTGTCCCTAAAGGCCCATTTACACGGCCTAACTGAGCAGACAATTGTCAGGAAGGAAGAGTGAAGGAGATCGCGAATGCCATCTTTCGTCAGCAGAGGTAGTTTAGACGGGGCGATCTGCTGCCCACAAAAGAATATTTAGGTGTCCGCACAAACGATCATATTAACCGGTAAACGAGAGTTTTGGCAGCACCTTTACACCAGGAGATAAACTCTAACTAGTGTTCCTACGAATGCTTGTTAGCGATTGTCTAACCGATGCTGGGCCAGTGTTAAGGGGCCTTTACTTATAAAACAGTAGATAGTAAACAGTGGCAATTGCCACTTATAGCCTTCAGGGGCCCCTGTCGAGTTGTGCAGGCTGTGCACCTGTTATATCCTCTACCATGGACTTCAGTGGAGGCTGCATTAGTATAATGTCTTCCATGTTACTAGTAAAATCCAAAAAATGAGGCAGCACTCTATCATTTTCACCTATGCGGTGTTTTGCATTGTCCTTGGCCGAAACATTGCATGGATGTATTCGTAGTAATCGGTCAGAGCAACTGGACGTTTCTCTAGTCATCCAACTGGCTTTCTCAATTAGAATGGCTTGTACAAGAAATATCAGGCATTAAATACTGCTGTCTTATGCTTCAGGTGAGATGTTGATTGCCTTTGCATAACTGAAGCTATTAGGTGTGAATAAACTGTCTTAGGAGAGGTGTTAGAACAGCATTGTGAATGGCAGACAATAGATGTCGCACCCCTCCACCACTTTTGAAGCTTGGAGGTGTGAAACATCTATTGTCTGCCACTTGCTGAGAAAATCGATGTTTTAATATTTGCAGATCAGCACCTAGGAGCAATAAGGGCGTTACTGTTACTCCTAGAGGCTCTGCTCTCACTGCAACTGCTGTGCCCTGTGTTCTTTGATTGACAGGGCCAGGTAGACGTGATCACTTTTACACCACCTAGTGCTGTCAATCAAAGTGCAGAGGGTGTAGCAGTTGCAGAGAGAGCAGAGCCTCTAGGTGCGACATCAACGCCCCAGTTGCCCCTAGAGGCTGATTTTCATATATTAAAACATAATTTTTCTCTGCAATGAGGGCACATATGAACATGGGACCAACATGGATGTTTTCAGCTGCCAAACACACATGCAACAGGTCAGCCAGTGTCATAGGTACAAATCTGCCCTTTAAAAGGTTTTTTTCAGTTAAGTCAATAAAAAAACAAAAAAAAAACGGGCTTGCATCACTTCCGATCATGTGCCTTGGTGGTGAACCGCTTCAGCTAGATGGATCAAATTGGCTAACCAGACCATTCCTGGTATTTCCGAGATATCGAGGTAGGATCAGAGAGTGAAGAACAGAGAGGACTGAACCAGCACTGGAATGGCAGCAGCCAGGGATGGGTGAGGGTCAGGATGGTATATATATTTATATTTCCACAACTGAAAATCAGTTCCATACATTTGAATGGGGAATCGCGGTCATGGATTTCTGCAAGCTCCATTCAGGATGGAACTGATTTTAGGTTGTGGAAATTTCTCCAGTAAAATCTGCAGAGTGGGAAGTCACCCTAATGGAATTGACGTTTTTCCTGTGTCCAAGAAAATCAGAGTACAAGACCAAAGCCTTGTGCGACTGCTGCCTCGACACGCCTATAGCTACCGCCCTGTACACTGAATGTTTTGAGTTTGTAGCCCATATAAAAAGTACAGTAAAGGCGTGCATAATTAGCCATTTCCCAATGTTAATCTCAGACTCGTTTCCTATAAACCCAGCAGTGCTCAAATGATAATCTGCAGGGATGGCATCAGTCTCAGCTTGGCCATGGTTGTCCTGCTGTTTAGTGCGGCCTGTGTATTTTTAGCGCAGACACAGGATGTTGTGATTTGCTGACAGGGATCACAATTGTCTGTGCCATCGCTGCACCGAGAGATTATAGACTGCTGGGATCAGTATTTTGTGATGCCTCCTGCAGGTTAATGTGGGATTGCTCCTGCTTGTAAAGAGAGCAATTCCAATAATAACATTATATTAGGAAACTGATCGTTGGTCCAGTTGTTCCTCTAGATAATCTCCAAGGACATCTCACTTAGGCATCTACATTGGAGGCTACATTTAGGGCCTTTCTCAATATTTGATGTGAAAAATCGTGCAGCACTCATTGCTATTTCCCTAGATACATGGAAGACCCCACGGTAAGTCATTGTTGTCTTCTGCTGTCCATCATTCCAGGTCTCCAAGCAACTTTGGTGAAATTACTCTACTATATTAGTATATATGGATAATTGCAGTGCAATTAAATATCGTCTTAGTTGGATTTGTTAGTTTAATTTCATAGGTACATTTGCTGCCTTCTCAGAGAGTTTATCGGCGGGTGTCCCAGGTGTCAGACCCCCAGCGTTCTGATACTAAAGACTTGCCCAGAGGATAGGTCATAAGTTAAAAAATCTCAGAAAACTCCTTTAATGACGTGACCTTATACTGTACACTGCACATAATAGTATGGGTTATTAGAGTTCAGATCATGGACTAATCACATATATATTTTGTAAGTAAACAAATGAAGAGGAAAGGAAAAAATATTCAGCTTTTTTCCTGCACAGAACTAGCCGAGGGGATGGGTAGCCACCAGGGATGATGTGCAGTCTCCAAGGACAGGTATTAATAGTAGAAGAGAAGACTAAGGAGCCTCACTGGCCGTTCAGATTATGTTGATTAGTTAGAGCTTAGATATGGAAAAACAAATGATTGTAATGTAAAGCCGAGCTCTTTCACAACTTCACCAGCTTTTACAAAATCTGGCACAATAATATATGTCATTTACCGGCATTTGAAACGCGCTTGGCATCAAAGGGCTGTGAACTTAAGACTTGAGACTAAAGCCGGCTATATACACGGTCCAATGATCATTAGACCGACAGCTACCTTTTCCGACCCCCTCTCGACCACCCATACACAAACGATTCAGTTCAGCCAAACATGTATGTGTATTCAGTGGAGAGAGAGAGAAGAAAACCAGACACTTCTGGTGGCCGCTCATCTTCTGGGAAAGCAGAAGGACTGGACAATATCATAAATGTCCTCTGACATCTAGTGGAAGCTCCCCGTACACATTACACCGTCGGCCGATCCTACCATTCTCGGTAAGTTTCAGTGTCAATACACTGATGTGTTTAGGGGCCTTAATGGGGTTGTCCAGGAATAGTGAGCTTTTAGCCTGCCTCTCTAAACAGAAGATTCATACTTACCTGCTCCAGTCCTCCACACTGCCTTTGCTGTGTCCACATTCCGGTCCCTGGCTTGTTTTCATCTAGTATTGAGTGGGCATGGTTACAAGCTCCACTGCAGCCATTGAATGACTTCAGCGGTGATGTGCCAGCAAGCAGCACGTCACTGGCTGCAGTGGAGCTTGTCACCATGTCCATACAGTGCTGGAAGAAAACAACCCAAGGACTGGAACGTGGACAGACAGACGATCGGGACGGGGAGCAGGTAAGTATGAATCTTCTGTTTAGAGAGGCAGGCTGCTCATTTTTCCTGGAGAACCCCAATGACCTAGCTGCATGAATTGGCATCAGCCAGCCATATATAGAGAGAACATATGGAGGTATTATTATTATTTTATGCACTTATATAGCGCTACTATATTCCACAGCACTTTACAGACATTAGCATCACACTGTCCCCAATGGGGCTCACAATCTAAGGTGCCTATCAGTATTTCTTTGGAGTGTGGGAGGAAACAGGAGAACCTGGAGGAAACCCACACAAACATGGCTCACAATCGATGGTCCCTATCAGTATGTCTTTGGAGTGTGGGAGGAAACAGGAGAAACTGGAGAAAACCCACACAAACACGGGGAGAACATACAAACTCCATGCAGATGTTGTCCTTGGTCAGATTCAAACCTAGGACCCCAGTGCTGCAAGGCACTGTTGCTAACCACTGAGCCACCGTGCTGCCAACATAGCTCCTGTAGGTAGTGGCAGAGGAGCTCACTGTACACTGCATTCTCCTGTATGTCGCTCCCTGGTTGATGCGCCATGAGTCTGACATGGTCTTGTCTCGGGAGGAGAGATGCTTCTCATTCTGCAGCATTGTTTGCTTATGTATGATGTACTGGGGCCAGGATTCAGAGCCGGTGGCTGGAGGATGCTCATTTCTCTGTGCCTACCAGCCAAATTCTCCGCATAGCTCTCATTCCCTGTGCAACTGGGTGTGGAGCCTGTTGCTAGGTAACAAGGTATGCGGTAAAATGACCCATTGGCTGGCAAAAATGACTCTATATAATAGAGAATCGACAGCTGATATTAACCCTATGGGCTATAGAACACGAGATGTATTAAACACACGGAAATCACAGTCTGTAAGGGATGTCATTATATTCTGCTCTTCAGTATATAATATGGAGGAATTATCCATGCGATCTCTAGAAGAATTGTTGTCGCTGTCAGTTTGGACACAGCAACCACAGGACGCACTGGAGAAATACGATGGAAGAGACAAGTCATGGGGGAGATTTAACAAAATAAATAGCCCATAGCAACCAATCAGATTCCATCTTTCATTTTCACAGCTCCTTTGGAAAATGAAAGGTGGAATCTGATTGGTTGCTATGGGCAACTAACCCAGTTTTGCTTTATACCAGTTTTGATAAATCACCCTCATGGCATTTTAGCCTGTCATTCTGTACTTGTTACATGACCAGTTACATGGCATTAGGTCTCATGTACATGATCGTATGTATTTTGCGGATACACAAAATATGGATGTGGCATCCGCATTATTTGCTGACACATTTATTTCAGTGGGTCTGTGGTCTGCATTTTGTGGCCAAGTATAGAATACGTTCCATATCTTTACAGAATGGACATACGGACGCAGAAAGCACACGGATCATCTTTATGTACTTTCCGCATCCGTATGTCCATTCAACAAAAACATACAGTAGAATATGCCTAAAAAATACAGACCCATTGGAGTCAATGGGTCCACAAAAAATGCGGACAGCACACGGACCCCATCTATATTTTGTATTAGGGTGCTTTCACACTTGCGGCAGAGGATTCCGGCAGGCAGTTCCGTCTGACAAATGCATTGCAATACTGGATCCGTCTTTCTGGTTGTCATCCGGAAAAAAGGATCCAGTATTTATTTTTTTCATGCGCAGACCGTAAAACCGCATCCATTTTTCCGGAACACTTGGGGCCGGATCCAGCATTAAGGTATTTCAATGGAAAATAATGCCGGATCCAGCATTCCGGCAAGTGTTCAGGATTTTTGGCCGGAGAGAAAACTGCAGCATGCTGCAGTATTTTCTCCGGCCAAAAAACGTAAGAGGGACTGAACTGATGCATCCTGAATGGAATGCTCTCCATTCAGAATGCATTAGGATAAAACTGATCCGTTTTTTCTGGTATTGAGCCCCTGTGACGGAACTCAATACCGGAAAATAAAAACGCGAGTGTGAAAGTACCCTTAGATGTGGAAAAACAAATGCCTGTAATGTAAAGGCCTTAGCTGCATTTTTATTGCAATCATTTTGTTTCTGTCTGGAGATTTTTTTTTTGCTTGTAAAAAAATACAGTATATGTTTTCACATGATAGTCCCGGATAGTTTCTTCTAAAGAAATCCTTAGCAATCTATTGCAGAACTTTGGTGCAGTGACCTCTTTGAGAAGACCACTCCAGACCAGATTTTTATTTCAACCATATATGCATACTGGCCATCTGTTCGTGAAGACCACTCCTGTAGAACACCACGCCTCGATACAATTTTGGGTGATCGTCTCTGTTTTTGTTTTTAAAGAGGACCTGTCCCCTCTCCTGACATATCTGTTTTAGTAACTACTCGCATTCCCCATATAATAGCATTTCTGGGGCATCTATTAGTATGTCTTATGACTCTATCATGTGCCATTCCTTTATTATTCCTGCTAGATTTTATGAATGAATTGCTACCGTAGCAGTTTACAATAAAGGTCCAGGTGGGAGTGTGTTCTGCACATTCTGACACTATCCAATCAGTACTGCCCGTGACAAACTGTAAAGGGACCCCCCCACCCAAACTGGTAACACCCAGCTAGACCTTTATTGCATAATGTTAGCGATTCATTTATAACTTCTAGCAGGAATAATAAAGGAATGGCACAACATAGAGACATAAGAATAGATGTCCCACAATTGTTATTACATGGGGAATGCATGGAGCTATTAAAACAGGCCTGTCAGGAGCGGTGACAGGTCCTCTTTAAATTTACAATGTCATAACAAGTCCTCTCTGACTGGCTGCTTTTCTTGTCTGTCCTACATCCCAGCAATCTTATTGAATTGTTCTACTTTTTTTGAAGGGGGGTGGGGGGGAATTCCCTTTAATCTTTCCTTGTCATCTAGTAAATGAGTCCATGGAAGAACCCTGGTCCAGTTTTTGGGTTCCCCTAATCCCTTCCATTTTAGCATTTAGTAAGGTAGGCGTAACATGAAGCTCAAGGGTCCAATGCAAACTCTGTGAATAGCCCCCCAGCCATTACACATCTAACAGATCCATCAATAAAATGGTTCAATATGGATGAAAGCGGAGATCACTTTGGTCAGTTATTGTCACCCGCTGAAGCCTGCAGTGTGAACATACTGTAAATCTCCTCCTTTATTATTATCAGCCCCTTCTTCCGCTTATTGCTAAAGTGCGCTTCTGTCTTTGTTTCGCACGCTGGCTTTGAATATTTTAAAAGAAGTGTGTTTGTAGAAAAACAAGACTCATTTTCTACATAACGAGAAAAGTCAGCATGCCGCCAAGTACTTCTAGGAACGAGATCCTTCATTTATTAAGCTAATAAGCTGTAAAGGCCTTAAAGCTTCCCTCTCCTAAATAAATATAAACCTAAACCCCTGTGAATGTAAGGATTCTCTCTGCGCTAATGAGATATAGGACAAACCAAGCTATAGGGCACTTAAAGAGTTTGTACTTTAAGAAGCTTATGTATCCAAGAGGATTAGTACAATGGCTTTGGTGTGGAACATCAAAAGTCCTAGTTGTAGAATCCCTTCAAATAACCATAACTATCCACGGTACGGGGTTAGAGGGAAAGACATGTAGTATGAGATCTACTTTGACAGTCAAGGTGATTGCTTTATGGCTGTCAAAATGAAATGGTAAGCCGTGTCAAACCTTGTAGGCATCCGTCATAGGCATGGTTGTTTCGTAGGATCATCTACAGGATGCAGAACATGTTATACACCATCAGTCCCTTCAAAGTCAATATTCTTAAAGGTAATCTGTCACCTGCAACCTCCCGATCCAGCATGGACACCTAGCTCTGGTTCTCCTGATTACAATGCTGTTTACCTTTTGATTATCCAAGGCTCCGTTGCCAAGTTCTGATACCTTGTCTCCCCGTCCACCTCTGGGACCTGCACCTTTTATCTTCAGAACTTGACCCCTCAAGTAAATCGGAGGGCAGCAGCGCATGCGTGGCCAACCGCCATTCATTTCTATGGGAGTTTCCAAAATAAGGCCTCCTGCACACGACAGTATTTTTTAACGTCCCGCAAAACGTGGTTCCGTTGTACAGTGATCCGTGCGCGTTTTTTCTTCTGTGGGTCTGCCGTGATTTTTGGAGGATCCACGGACATGAAAAATGAAAAAAAAAAATCTAAGTCAAGTTTGCCATTGAAATGATAGGAAAAAACGGACACGCATCACGGACGCGGATGACAATCTTGTGTGCATCCGTGATTTTCACGGACCCATTGACTTGAATGGGTTCGTGAACCGTTGGCCGTGAAAAAAATAGGACAGGTCTTATTTTTTTCACGGCCAGGAAACACGGATCACGGACGCGGCTGCCAAACGGTGCAGTTTCCGATTTTTCCACGGACCCATTGAAAGTCAATGGGACCGCAGAAAAACACGTTAAACGGGACAACGGCCACGGGTGCACACAACGGTCGTGTGCAGGAGGCCTAACAGAGTGCTGGCTATTTTCAGAACTCCCATAGAAGTGAATGAAGAGCTCGCTGCGCATGCACAGTGCACTCTCCTTCATGTTCGGAGGTCTGTTCTGGAGATAGATGCGGGTTCAAGAGGTGGGACCTGTTAATGTGGATGGAAAGGCTGAGAATAGTTAACTAACTACAAGACCCTCCCTGAGAAAAACAATTATAATTTTTGATTTCTTTTTTTTATAACCTCAGACTGGAGTTTCTTATTCTACAATCTAGAAGTGACTCCCTAGTAAATATTGACATCTGGCTCTGATTTTTGGTGATTGATATGGAGTATCACTAGACGAAAAAAACACCAGCTCTCTGCCATTTGGCTTTCATTCAAGAGCCTCAATCATGCGAGCCAGTGACAGGACTCAGACTCTCAGGACCCTGCTGGACCTGCCTCATAGGGGATTTTAAGAAAGTTACTAGACAAAAAGTAAGTGATATAGCAGCATTTCAAGGTCTCTATTACTACTTTATGCTGCACTCATATAGGGCAGCATAAAACTGACAACAGAGCCCTTAAATTGTACCTTACCTTTCGAACAATTTTAGGAAAGCAATCCAAAATGCTATAAAATAAATTTTTGTAGCATACTTTATTTTTTCCTTTTCTACTTACAAAATAGGCCCCCGAACTTCCAGTGTCTATATCTTTTAGGAATCCCTGCACTCATACATGTCAGTGGTGTACTGATGGGGTGAGAGAGCATAGCACATTGGCGCTCCTGCCTGTGCCCCCTCTGCTAAAGCCTGGCTTAGCACATCGGATCTGCTATGCCGGTTTTTACCAGAGTGGAGCGGGCACAGGCAGGAGAAGTGATGTACTTTGCAGAGCTCCTGCCTGTGCCCCCTTCGCTAAAGCCTGGCGTAGCACATCGGATGTGCTATGCCGGTTTTTACCAGAGTGGAGCGGGCACAGGCAGAAGAAGTGATGTGCTCTGCAGAGCTCCTGCCTGTGCCCCCCTCCTTACTGGTGCAGGAAACCCTTTACTGATGTGCTATGCCAGTCTTTAGCAGAGCAGAACTGTCACAGGCAGGAGCAGCGATGTGGAATCTGTAAAGCGCTGACATGTCTGTGATGTACGAGCGTAGGGATTCCAAAGCGCAATGCACACCTGAACAGTATCTCACTATTGTTACATCACTGTGTGCAGGATCCATGTGGTCTGACATCGCTGTGTACATTAACCCTTTGCTCTGCTTTCAGCGGGAATATTATCCAGTAGATGTGATATTGTGTGCATTATCTGTGTACTGTGACATCACTGTGTGCATTAACCCTGTGTTGTACCTTCAGGGTGACCATTATCCCACTATTGTGGCATCACTGTGCATAGTGGAGTAGAGGTCAATTTCCAATTTTTGCTATGTGGCCCCATGGTTATGACCTTCATCATGAGAGTTGCCTAGCTATTGTTATCCATGACTGTATCATATAATCTACAGAACATGAAGCTTTGTAAACTGAGTAAACTAAGATTTTTTTTATGATCCTCCATATATTATTGTTCATTTAACATAATAGTGATGGCACATGCAAGAATGTCACTTTAAGATTTTCAAACTTATGTTCTCATACTTTTTATATTTAAAAATTACTCTGGATATGAACAGAAATATCCACGCCCATAGTTATACTTGAAAATACAAGGACAACTACAAGGGTATACCTGGTATGTACTTCTAGTATGCCTCCCTTTCCAACAAAATTGTCCAAGTTAGGCCAACTACATAATGATTTATGAGTTCAAGTCAAAGTATAATTGCAAAATGACCAGGGGCGGACTGGCCATAGACCCTACAGGGAAATTTCTCTGTGGACCGATGCCCAGTGGGCCAACCGAACCCTTCTCATGGCCGCCAGCCGGGTACATAATGATCACATTCTTACAGCATTATTTAATATTAGGAGCATCAGGTACTTATGCACCTTGCTGGCAACTGCAGTTGCCATCCTGAATTCAATTGCATCACCGTCCTCACAGGTGAATACTGCAGTATTTTGTGCTGCACTTTGGAATTTGGTTTTCTTGGGCAGTATTTTGTGCTGCCTTGTGGTATTTGGTTCTGCTGGGGCGGTATTTTGTGCTGCCTTGTGGTACTTGGTTCTGCTGTGGCGGTATTTTGTGCTGCGCTTTAGTATTTGGTTCTGCTGTGGCGGTATTTTGTGCTGCACTACGGTACTGCTTGCCCTGCCTCATTCTTTTGTCTCTGCCTACATGTGTTGGCCCTGCCTATTTGTTTTACCCACCCTCTGTCAATTTGGACCCACCTACAACATGGGGCCACTTTATTTATTTTTTCCAGGGCCACTTTAAGTTATCAGACCGTCCCTTAGAATGACTGCGGTGCAAATGCAAAAATTTCCTACGGCAAAAAGTCATTACATTCCTACAAAATGCAGTAGAATCCAGCAAGACTAAAAAAAAATTTGTTTACTTTTGGAAAATATAAAATAATAAATCTTACTAATGTACGTTAATTTTGAATACTGCCCTGATGTTCCAATTCCAGGCCTCTCTCTGAATTAGCTGTGATGGAGCAGAGGTAAGGCCTCTTTCACACTTGCGTTGTCCGGATCCGGCGTGTACTCCATTTCCCGGAATTATACACCGGATCCGGAAAAACACAAGTGAACTGAAAGCATTTGAAGACGGATCCATCTTCAAAATGCGTTCAGTGTTACTATGGCAGCCAGGACGCTATTAAAGTCCTGGTTGCCATAGTAGTAGTGGGGAGCGGGGGAGCAGTATACTTACCGTCCGTGCGGCTCCCGGGGCGCTCAAGAATGACGTCAGAGCGCCCCATGCGCATGGATGACGTGCCTTGCAATCACGTCATCCATGCGCATGGGGCGCCCTGACGCCACTCTGGAGCGCCCCGGGAGCCGCACCGACGGTAAGTATACTGCTCCCCCGCTCACCACTACACTTTACCATGGCTGCAGGACTTTAGCGTCCCGGCAGCCATGGTAACCATTCAGAAAAAGCTAAACGTCGGATCCGGCAATGCGCCGAAACGACGTTTAGCTTAAGGCTGGATCCGGATCAATGCCTTTCAATAGGCATTAATTCCGGATCCGGCCTTGCGGCAAGTGTTCAGGATTTTTGGCCGGAGCAAAAAGTGCAGCATGCTGCGGTATTTTCTCCGGCCAAAAAACTTTCCGGTCCTGAACTGAAGACATCCTGATGCATTCAGAATGCATTAGGATAAAACTGATCAGGATTCTTCCAGCATAGAGCCCCGACGACGGAACTCTATGCCGGAAGAAAAGAACGCAAGTGTGAAAGAGCCCTTTTTAGTTGATGAATCCAGCCAACCCCCTTCACACATGTGGAGGTGGTAGTGGTGGGAAAGCGCCCTTCATGTGTGGGTACAACTTCTAAGACCAGGAGAGGGGGTTTGAAATCAGGCCAACTGGGTTGTATTCAGAATTACAACTGTCCCCTTCATACATCTCAGACCTTCCTCCCCGATACCTCCCCACACATAATCTCCGATCTTCACAAGATCTCCTTCTTTGTTCTTCTCTTGTCTGTTCCTTGCACCATTATCTACAAGATTTCCTGCTTGCTTCCCCCATACTCTGGAACTCACTACCCCAGGACATCAGACTCTCCCCTAACATCCAGACCTTCAAAAGTAATCTGAAAACCCACCTCTTGAGGAAAGCCTACCACCTTCCATAAGTATGCTGCCACCACACAGTCAGACGAGCAGCTTTTACCCTCCCCTGCTGTGTCTTTGCCTTGTAGATTGCTCTCCCCCTCTGTACCAGTCTGTTACTAAGTTCATGTTCATTGTACTTGTATTGTTTTATATTAGTATGTGTACCCCCTTTTAGCTCTATGGTGCCATGGAACGGAGCTTTCAAATAAATAATAACAAAATAACTTTTTATCTCACGGGACAAGAATGATTGTGCCTTTTGATTTTATTTATGAGTATTATATTATTGTATAATTATACCAGTGTTTCTCCCTACTGCCCAGTAGCTTGGCATTTCTCTTAAGCAGCGGGTGTAGGTCCAGTTGTAACCTCGGCAACCCATAAAGCTTCACAACTTCTTGGTGCAATGCCATGGAAATACCGTATGTTGTGTTGATCATAGACTGCTCCCATACTCTTCTTTGCTTTTCCATATCACCGACGTTCATCGATGTAGATCTTCTTTGCGTTGTCACACTCTGTTTGAGGTGACGTGACTTGTAGTAATCAATGACTTTTCTTGTGTCACATGTCATTTCCATCTAACACACACGGCGATCATTATTCACAAATTGCTGCATTGGTTGGAAATTAGATTAGTGATTTCATGGTAGACCTTTTGACTAGGCTGCCATGATTGATTAGAACTGCGTAAAGAGCCATTTAGTGTGGCATCCTTAGGTGCATACATTAATCAGCATCTGCGCTGGAAAGCACTGTAGATTTTTCAAGAGATTGACACTTAGCGAATGGAATTCAGTCCACTCCGTTCATATGATTACCTGTTGGATGGAGAAATTCACCCTGCCGTTTTCTAGCTGTTTGTTTGCTTCATTTTAGGGCTGCAGCTAACGATTATTTGAATAATCGATTAGTTGCCGATTAATTTCTACGATTAATCGGGAAAAACAACAAAATTACAAAACAGAGAGGTTTATATGATCTTACTTGAAAAATTATGTTCAAAAGGCCATATTAAAACAAATTGTGGACGACACTATTATGGGGGATCTGTGGACGACACTATTATGGGGGATCTGTGGACGACACTATTATGGGGGATCTGTGGACGACACTATTATGGGGGATCTGTGGACGACACTATTATGGGGGATCTGTGGACGACACTATTATGGGGGATCTGTGGACAACACTATTATGGGGGATCTGTGGACGGCGCAGTTATGGAGAGGGGGATCTGTGGACGGCGTAGTTATGGAGAGGGGGATCTGTGGACGGCGTAGTTATGGAGAGGGGGATCTGTGGACGGCGCAGTTATGGAGAGGGGGATCTGTGGACGGCATAGTTATGGAGAGGGGGATCTGTGGACGGCGCAGTTATGGAGAGGGGGATCTGTGGACGGCGCAGTTATGGAGAGGGGGATCTGTGGACGGCGCAGTTATGGAGAGGGGGATCTGTGGACGGCGCAGTTATGGAGAGGGGGATCTGTGGACGGCGCAGTTATGGAGAGGGGGATCTGTGGACGGCGCAGTTATGGAGAGGGGGATCTGTGGACGGCGTAGTTATGGAGAGGGGGATCTGTGGGTGGCGTAGGTATGGAGAGGGGGATCTGTGGGTGGCACAGTTTTGGAGAGGGGGATCTGTTGGTGGCGCTGTTTTGGAGAGGGGGATCTGTTAATGGCGCTGTTTTGGAGAGGGGGATCTGTTGGTGGCGCTGTTATGGAGAGGGGGATCTGTGGATGGCGCTGTTATGGAGAGGGGGATCTGTGGATGGCGCTGTTATGGAGAGGGGGATCTGTGGGTGGCGCAGTTATGGAGAGGGGGATCTGTGGATGGCGCTGTTATGGAGAGGGGGATCTGTGGGTGGCGCAGTTATGGAGAGGGGGATCTGTGGATGGCGCTGTTATGGAGAGGGGGATCTGTGGATGGCGCTGTTATGGAGAGGGGGATCTGTGGGTGGCGCAGTTATGGAGAGGGGGATATGTGCACTGTTAAGATCCCTTTCCTCATAACAGTGCACAGATACCCCTTCCCATAGCAGTGCCATACACAGACCCCCCCCTCCTCCCCATAGCAGTGCCATACACAGACCCCCCCCTCCTCCCCATAGCAGTGCTATACACAGACCCCCCCTCCCCATAGCAGTGCTATACAGAGACCCCCCCTTCCCATAGCAGTGCCATACACAGACCCCCCCCTCCTCCCCATAGCAGTGCTATACACAGACCCCCCCTCCCCATAGCAGTGCTATACAGAGACCCCCCCTTCCCATAGCAGTGCCATAGACAGATCCTCCCCCCCCCCCCTCCCCATAACAGCCCCGGCCCCGATGCTTGCATCTTTATTTTACCTTTTTACAATGACGCTCCCGCTCCTGTAACAGCCAGGCAGAGCGGACGGCGGCGTAACGTCACTCAATCACGTGACGCACCTGCTCCGCCCACTTCATGAATGAAGGAGGCGGAGCAGGCGTGTCACGTGAGTGAGTGACGTTACGCCGCCGTCCGCTCTGCCTGGCTGTTACAGGAGCGGGAGCGTCATTGTAAAAAGGTAAAATAAAGATGCAGCGCCCGCCCGAATAGCAACGAATCGGCGATTATTCGATAACTGGATTCGTCGACAACGAATCCAGTTATCGAATATAATCGATTACATCGATTAATCGTTGCAGCCCTACTTCATTTGCTGATGACTTACAGTTCACATGAGCCTCTGACTTCTGCTCACATTACTGTAGCATCAACCATAATGTGATTCTGTGCCCCCCTCCGCAAAAGTGTCATCTCAAAAGGAAGATTAAAGGGGTTGTGCAGGATAGGTCATCAATACCTGATTGGTGGGGGTCCGGTCCGACTCCTGGCACACCCGCTGATCAGCTGTTTGAAGAGGAGACAGTGCTTGTGCAAGCGCTACTTCCACTTCAAGATTACACTGCACATCGTCTCGGCGGCGCAGTGTAATTACAAGTACTTGCTTCATTCACTTGAAAGAGACGAGCAGTTGTAATTACACTGCGCAGCCGCTAAAAGCGCGACAACACGCAGTGTAAACCTGAAGAGCAAGTGCAGTGCTCGTACAAGCGCCACTTCCTCTTCAAACAGCTGATTGGCAGGTGTGCCGGAAGTCGGACCCCCACGATCAAATATTGAGGATAGGTCATCAATATGTACTGGCTGCACAACCCCCTTTAAGAAAAAAATAAGCAGGTAACCAAAACAAATAAAGCAAGACCTTACATATAAAAGTCAGGCATGGCTGCTCAATGCTCAATACTATAAGCCACTTTCTATGGGGAAGACAGGAGCTTCTTCAGGGTCCGCAGTGTACCAAAAAAATAACATGAAGCCACCCTAACCTGGTGTCCAAAGAAGCAACTCATCCTGATACAGGTAGAGGGCAGTATAGAACATGCAGTACCACTCTGTATGTAGAGAGGCGCTATTTGACAGGCAATCATTATATGCACTAAAGCAGTGGTGGCGAACCTATGGCACTGGTGCCAGAGGCGGCACTCAGAGCCCTCTCTGTGGGCACCCGCATCCTGGAAAAAGTCTGTGGTGTGCCAATATGCCTTAGACGTTTCCTGCCATTCATCAGAGCAGGACGCACTATGAACCGCACAGGACGCGCATTGAATCCAGTCAGGCTATTATAGCTGAATGATAAAGTACATGGAAGATACACTTTACTGGACTGTAGTGTTCAGGTTAAATTGCCGTGTTGGCACTTTGCGATAAATAAGTGGGTTTTGGGTTGCAGTTTGGGCACTCAGTCTCTAAAAGGTTTGCCATCACTGCACTACAGTAATAATGTTGTTTTACTAGTGAAATGCCCCTTCTGATTGGTTGGATCTTCCAGTCAGACACACGTGCCGCAGATTGGCAGAGACTGTGGCATTGTTCCAATGGGCGCGGGAAGACCATTGTAGCAATAATCTTGTTATTTGAAGGACTACTGTATACATAGATTTTTTGTGGATATGGCTGAGCTGTAATATGACACACGGTCAACGGACAAGAGTGCCACTGTTTTTGATTTTAAAAAAACCAGACTGATTTTCTCATAGAATGGTATGAGCATTTATATTATAAGATGTGATATATGTAATGTTATACTTCTGACATGATCCCGTCTTATAGATTATGCATAGCAGAAAATACAGTATATCCATACAGTGTGAACATTAACTGAATTATTTAGTCCTGTGTCAGTTTTGCAGCGCTGTCTGATCCATGGTCATTTTTTCTATTTGCAGGATTCAAGTCATGTAGAGGCAGACATGAACTAAATCTCACATTGAAACCACATCATAGCAGCCAGCAGGTAAGACTCCGGTGGTTCCTGCTCTACACACTTTTCAAAGGGTTGACCACCTTTTGTTGAGTTCTTGGCAACCCTCCTGGGCAGATCTGAAAAGGGCAGCATACTTACCTTCTACCCGGTCTTGGGTCAGCTGTGATCCCTTGCCGTCTACACCCGCTTTGATACTGCTGCGACTAGCAGTTGTCTACAGCGGTGTCAAAGTAGATGTTGACAGCGGGAGATCTAAGCGAGGCAGCCAGGACTGGGAAGTGACGGAGCCGGGACCAAGTGCCGGGGAGCAGATAAGTATGATTCCCTTTGCAGATCTGCCCAGGAGGAAGGGGGGAGGTTTGCAAAAATAAAATAAAAAGGTGGCCATCCAACATCTATCAGCAGACAACAAAGAAAAAGTTATGGAAGGTTCTCATGTAATGTGTGCCTGTTTAATGCAAAATGCACCAGAAACCACAGTGAAGTCCACAGAATGGATTTGCATTGGTGTCCACTCATTTAGGTTTGCCAGGAATGTGAGGGAGCAGTCTGTAATCCGCATTACTGCAGAGAGCTACCCAATTGGCACATCCCAGCTAAACAGAGTTTGGAAATCTCTTTTAAAATAATACCATGTAACAGAACTGTCAAGATATAGGACATGTAGCAGAACTGACTTTGTTTTGCCTTAGATTTTACATTTTCTTCATAAGGACATATTCTCATGCAGCAGATTTGTTGCAGAAATTTCTCCAACTGTTCCATTTATCTAAATGAGTCTCGCAGAAGCCCATGTGCTTGCCTCCAAAACATACTTATTCAGATGAAGGGGACCTATAATAATAATAATCGTTATTTATATAGCGCCACCATAGTCCGCAGCGCTTTACAATTCAGGGGGTTCGTGTACAAAACAAAAGACATCATTGATCTTCATTTGCAGAAATATCCGCCATATATCCCCTAATGTGCATCAGGCTCATCTTTCAATCCCAAGTGTGCTTCCTGCTGGGCATACTGTGACTGGGCACAGGGCATCTGCTGCACATGGTATAATGCATAGTGAAGTCCATCTATAGACACCTACACTAAGGTGGTATGCAGGACACTTCTGTTCAAGTGCTATGTGGGAAATAAGCATATTTTTTCCCCAAAATTATTAAAGTAGTCATGACCCGAGTGAGTAGCCTTCCGTTCTTTTAAAGAGCAACTCCACTCTATGAAGAAACTATATTCTACAATGGGTTCTATAGGAATGTGAACATGGACCATGTTATAGTTTCATTGCAAGCAGGCTAAAAAGTGACAAACCAAACGTGTGCCATTTTATGGGATGCATAAGGGTTGCCTCCTGGCAGAAGACTCGTTCAAACCTACATACATCTCGTGCTCGTAAACAGGTTATGATGAATTTTCAGAATAAGCTGTTGTCCGTACATCAGGAAATAGTATTTCTGCCCATTAGATCACTTGTATCCAGCATTTACCACCAGGCTCTGCAGGCTTCATCTCTAAGGCTACATTCACACACTCGTTTTAAGAACAATGGCAGTCTATGGGGTTGTTCACAAAGCTGTTTTTTGATAGCCAGTGAATAATGGACGTCAAAATATAGAACATGTTCTATATGGACCAACAGCCCCTATACAATTGAAGGGGGGGGGGGGGTTTAATGTCCATTTATCAGAAAGGTATCAGTAAAACAGTCGGTTAAAGATTTTAATAGATGTTTTTTTCACTATTGTGTGAATGTAGCCTTATTTTCAGCTTGCAAGAGCTAATGGATGTAGACTAGTTGATATGAGTACTCCCATACATGGCACACAGAGAAGAGGAGATCCTGCTCTTCTCTGTGTAGCATATCATCAGAAGCAGCAGCATGGAGGACATTATACCTCAGTACTGAGCAGCCATGAATCCAGTACTGGGGTGAGATATAAAATTTACTAGAAGCTGCTTCACTAACACTCTTTGTGTTTGTTTGCCTCTGACTCCCTCTAGCAGCTCTTTTCTATGGGCAGCACCTGGAACCTGATCCCTTATCGAGCCAATAGCCCACCTTCATGGGTTTTTAACGTCATTTTGTCAGAAAGGCATCAGTCAAAAAAGTCAGTTAAAAACGTACGTTTTTTGCCGTTTTTAGTGAATGTTTTTTTGACTGTTGTGTGAATGTAGCCTTATTGTCAGCTTTCCCAGAACTAATGGATATAGACTAGCTGATATGATTTCTCCCATACATAGCACACAGAGAAGAGGAGATCCTTCTCTCCTCTGTGTAGCATATCAGAAGCAGCACTATGGAGGGCATTATACCTCAGTACTGAGCAGCAGTGAATCCAGCACTGGGGTGAGATACAAAATTTACAAGAAGCTGCTTCACCATCTCTTTTTTTTTTTTTGCCTCTGACTCCCTCTAGCAGCTCTTTTCTATAGGCATCAGCTGGAACCTGATCTCTCAGCAAGCCACTAACCCACCCCTTCATGACATTTTTGCAGCAAACTGAAAATAACTGATTGGTTCAGGAGGCAGAGGGAGGAGGAGAGGAGTTTGATAAGTGGAGAAAGATGTTTTTTTCTGTAATAGAATATAGTAAAATGTTTTTTTGCATCACATACACTATTGATTTATGGACTAATGTAAATGATAATTAGGCCTCATGCACGCGACCGTTGTGTGTTTTGTGGCCCGCAAAACGTGGACAAGAATAGGACAGGTTATATATTTTTTGCAGACCACGGAACGGAGCAACAGATGCGGACAGCACACGGATTGCTGTCCGCATCTTGTGCGGCCCCATTGAAGTGAATGGGTCTGCATCTGAGCCGCAAAAACTGTGGCTCGAATGCGGACCAAAACAACGGCCATGTGCATGAGGCCTTACTCTGATAATGCTGTATTAACGCAGCTGATTTCTACATGAGCACATTCATTACCTGGATGGTATTAGGAGTCTGTAGAGGACAGATTGGCTGGAAGACGTAGCGCCCACTCATGAGGCTTTTCCACAGCCAAATAATGCCTTGCAGAACATTTCAACTTGGTAAACACGTCCTTATCTGCATTTTGCCATTCTTGACATCATTTCTCATTCCATCTGCAGTTTTTGTTTCCTACAATAACATTTGCGCTGATAACTTGACAATTAGCATCCATAACCTGTCCCAATTTATAGATTAAACAGCAATTTATAGATCTTCAGATCCCTAACGATGTCACAAAACATAGATTTTCTTCACTGTTGAGCATTATGTGGGGACTTTTACAAAGAAAATGTATTTTGCACAGGATAAAAACTGAAAAGTGTCCCTCTTAAGGGAACTTTCACACTAGCTTTTTTCTTTTCCGGCACTGAATTCCGTCCTAGGGGCTCAATACCGGAAAAGAACTGTTCAGTTTTATCCTAATGCATTCTGAATGGAGAGAAATCCGTTCAGGATGCATCAGGATGTCTTCAGTTCAGTCACTGAACAGCGTTTTGGACGGAGGAAATAGCGCAGCATGCTGCGGTATTATCTCTGTCCAAAATTCCAGATCAGTTGCTGGAATGCCGGATCCGGCATTAATTTACATTGAAATTTATTAGGGCCGGATCCGTCCTTGTGAAATGTGAAAAAAATATTTAACGTTTCTCTGGATGATATACGGAGAGACGGATCCGTTCTTGAAATGCATTTGTAAGACTGATCTGCATCCGGATCCGTCTACAAATGCTGTCCGTTTGCATACAGATTGCCGGATCACTCTGCCGCAAGTGTGAAAGTAGCCTAAGGCTAGGTCTACCCGACGACATTTGTCGCGCGACAGATAGGGCACAACTACACTGCAACATTTGTAGCGCAACATTTTGTTGCACTAATGTCGCGCAACAATTTTTATAATGGCAGTCTATGGTGTCGCACGGCAACATGCGACATGCTGCGACACAATAGTCGCAGAAAAAGCCATCTCGAATGGATTTTCTGCCACTGTTGCGTCGCAGTTGCAGCATGTTGCATGTTGCAGTGCGACACCAGAGACTGCCATTATAAAAATTGTCGGGCGACATTAGTGCAACAAAATGTCGCGCGACAAATGTCGTCGTGTAGACCTAGCCTTAGTCTATAAAAGTGGGTGAAGGAGCAGAATGTCTGTTCTTCTATTGAAGTGCACAGATGGCCAATCTAGTTTTTGTTTACTTGTGCTTGTAATGGATTTCTCTTTTGCATTTGTCATGTTTAGTAAAGCTTGTGCCGATCTGAAAGCGTATCTCCTGTAGCACAGTATAATAGTTGTTTGACTTACAGCTTGCTGCGCTATATCTCTTCTACGGTTACATATCGATGGGAACAAAATAGATTTACATTGAAAGCCAGCAGCCTATAACAATGATTTTGTATGGAAATAACACTGCTCATAAAGCACTCGAGATGCCGCAGAAAGCTTTGTGTTTCCTCACAACTCAGGGTTTCATGAGGGGTTGCTGCAAATAAAATCATAGAATGTGATGAAGAAACCAAAGACCCATACATTCCCTCTATGAAATATGGCGTATATATTGCGTTACCAGAACACAGGCCCGGACGTTTATGATGTCTAGCCTAATTTGCCATTTGCAACAGCATTTCATATTTTTTAGTCTGCATAATAGGCTTATTATTTACTTTTCATGGACTTCTGCTGAGTTGTCTCCACTGTAGGCAGATGCAGAAGGTCCATGTTGCAGTCACTGTGTTTGCGGTCTTGGCTATGGCATCCAGCACTGAAGACATCCACTATACTGCCATACATACAAGAGAAGGAGTCCCATAGCCCCAGAACCAGAAAAAAAACCTCATTATGGTGCCAGGTTTTTCCAGGCGAAAGGAGAACCTAGTGTTTGTTTCTTTGTTTGCAAGCCCTTCAAAATAGGCCCTTCTCTCCAAGGGACCTATGGAAGCCCCATGGTAAACCGCTATGGTATTTTCCTCCTTGGCCATGAGCAATGCCATGGCAGATGCCATATCAGCACTCCAGTTATACAGGGAGTGCAGAATTATTAGGCAAGTTTTATTTTTGAGGATTAATTTTATTATTGAACAACAACCATGTTCTCAATGAACCCAAAAAACTCATTAATATCAAAGCTGAATATTTTTGGAAGTAGTTTTTAGTTTGTTTTTAGTTTTAGCTATTTTAGGGGGATATCTGTGTGTGCAGGTGACTATTACTGTGCATAATTATTAGGCAACTTAACAAAAAACAAATATATACCCATTTCAATTATTTATTTTTACCAGTGAAACCAATATAACATCTCAACATTCACAAATATACATTTCTGACATTCAAAAACAAAACAAAAACAAATCAGTGACCAATATAGCCACCTTTCTTTGCAAGGACACTCAAAAGCCTGCCATCCATGGATTCTGACAGTGTTTTGATCTGTTCACCATCAACATTGCGTGCAGCAGCAACCACAGCCTCCCAGACACTGTTCAGAGCGGTGTACTGTTTTCCCTCCTTGTAAATCTCACATTTGATGATGGACCACAGGTTCTCAATGGGGTTCAGATCAGGTGAACAAGGAGGCCATGTCATTAGATTTTCTTCTTTTATACCCTTTCTTGCCAGTACTTGGACGCTTGTGATGGAGCATTGTCCTGCATGAAAATCATGTTTTTCTTGAAGGATGCAGACTTCTTCCTGTACCACTGCTTGAAGACGGTGTCTTCCAGAAACTGGCAGTAGGACTGGGAGTTGAGCTTGACTCCATCCTCAACCCGAAAAGGTCCCACAAGCTCATCTTTGATGATACCAGCCCAAACCAGTACTCCACCTCCACCTTGCTGGCGTCTGAGTCGGACTGGAGCTCTCTGCCCTTTACCAATCCAGCCACGGGCCCATCCATCTGGCCCATCAAGACTCACTCTCATTTCATCAGTCCATAAAACCTTAGAAAAATCAGTCTTGAGATATTTCTTGGCCCAGTCTTGACGTTTCAGCTTGTGTGTCTTGTTCAGTGGTGGTCGTCTTTCAGCCTTTCTTACCTTGGCCATGTCTCTGAGTATTGCACACCTTGTGCTTTTGGGCACTCCAGTGATGTTGCAGCTCTGAAATATGGCCAAACTGGTGGCAAGTGGCATCTTGGCAGCTGCACGCTTGACTTTTCTCAGTTCATGGGCAGTTATTTTGCGCCTTGGTTTTTCCACACGCTTCTTGCGACCCTGTTGACTATTGTGAATGAAACGCTTGATTGTTCGATGATCACACTTCAGAAGCTTTGCAATTTTAAGAGTGCTGCATCCCTCTGCAAGATATCTCACTATTTTTTACTTTTCTGAGCCTGTCAAGTCCTTCTTTTGACCCATTTTGCCAAAGGAAAGGAAGTTGCCTAATAATTATGCACACCTGATATAGGGTGTTGATGTCATTAGACCACACCCCTTCTCATTACAGAGATGCACATCACCTAATATGCTTAATTGGTAGTAGGCTTTCGAGCCTATACAGCTTGGAGTAAGACAACATGCATAAAGAGGATGATGTGGTCAAAATACTCATTTGCCTAATAATTCTGCACTCCCTGTAGACTCCCAGGAGCTGCATATTGATTGTGCTGGATTTCTATCATTTGCATTGTATTCTGCTATTCTGTGTTCCACTAAGAAATATATTTTATGTTCTAGAAACCCCTTACCACATTTTGATACTGAGGGTTTTGCAAGAAGCTTCACATAAACAGGCAGCTTGCAGCTTAGCACCTCACACCCGCAGAATCTCACCTTGCTTTATCAGCGGCATCCTCAGCTTTTTCTCTAGGCCTCGGGAGGTTTCCAGGTTTATTTTTTTTATTTCTTTTATTTTTTTTATCTCTATCAAGACATTAGTTCCATTTTCAGGAGATATAAAAGCAATTTACTGAAGGCATCTCCATTCAGCAGAAAACATTTCCCTGTTTACAATTAATGGCCCATTTAATTATTGTGACAATATATTATTTCCAGCAGCTTATGAGTATATTGTGCTAATGGGCCTTGTAAAATGAAGGGAGATCACAAATGCAGGCCCTTCAGCTTATTGTAAAGAACAAGATAGGAGAAAAGGCCTTTCCTAGTGCATAATTCCAGGCAAGTAAACATATATATTACTATATGATACATGGTCCTGTATTAGGTCTTCTGCAGAATCATAGTAATGTAAATAAATGTCAATATCTTCACTGAACAAAAATATAAACGCAACACTTTCGGTTTTGCTCCCATTTTGCATGAGCTGAACTCAAAGATCTGAAACATTTCCTTCATACACAAAAGACCCATTACTCTCAAATATTGTTCACAAATCACTCTAAATCTGTGTTAGTGAGCACCTCTCCTTTGCCGCGATAATCCATCCCAACTCACAGGTGTGGCATATCAAGGTGCTGATTAGACAGCACAATAAATGGCAACCCTGAAATGTGCACAGTTTTGCCTTACTGGGGCAGTCAGTATCTGGTGTGGCCACCATTTGCCTCACCTTGATATGCCACACATCTGAGGTGAGATGGATTATCTCGGCAAAGGAGAAGTGTGTGTGTGTATATACAGTAACCTCATTGCAGTGACTTCTGACTTTCACATCTTGTAATCTCTTACCACTTCTCTTGTATATGAAGAATCTTTGTGGTAGTTTAAATTTTGAGCAGGCCATCAACTTGATTTTTGATCTACAGTACCTGACTGCTTTCTATTAAACATAGGATGGCAGAATTAACATAAAATGTGGAAGATAAGGGGAGAAGGTGCAGGAACAAGAAGGATTTCAAGACAAGAGAGAAAAGATCCAAGAACAAGAAGGATTGCGAAACAAGGGGGGGGGGGGAGGGGCGAAAGGACAAGAGGGATTTCGGGGCAAGAGGTACAGTATAAGGTGCAGAGAGCACAGGAACAAGAGATATTGTGAAAGGTTGTAAGGACTAGAATGATTTCCAGGCAAGAGATGCAAGAACAAAAAAGGATATTCAAGGCTAAGGGTAAAAAGTGTATGAAGGAGAAGGATTGCAAGACAGTGTAGAAAGCGGGCAAGAACAAGAAGGATTAGAAGACCAGGGGGGTAAGGTGCGAGAACATAAAGGATTACGAGATAATAGAGAAAGGGTGCAAGATCAAGAAATTTCAAGACCAGGGGGAAAGAGTACAAGAAGGATTGCAAGACAAGGGGTGAAAAGGTGCAGGACAAGAAGAATTGCAAGTTATGTGTGATGTGTGCAGTCAGTGCATAGCTAGTAAAGACCGGCTCTAAGTGCCCTCTGTTTATTACTATGGAGGCAGCTGTAATAAACTTGCTAGCATTATTAAGTCACAGAAATGACTTTTTATTTGCCCGTAGTTCATTGGCAGCCCTCATTATTCGGCATTATTTCTGCTCTTTTAGTCTCTTGTAGGTGATGACTGTTTGGTAGCTCTGCTTGCCTCTTTGTCAGGGATTATGAGCATACGGTATATGAGCACTGCCTTGCTCTGTGATCTCCCAAGATACTTTCCTTGGCTAGGTCTCATCAGCAGATAATTTCTCCTTCTCATTTACAGTAGTTGCTCCAGGGGATTAGCACCACTGCACACGTTAATGAATGCATACTGGCCTTACAATAATTGTGTACAGTTAGTATTGCTCTATTGGACACCGAAATTATTCAAAGAAAGAAAGAACAGATGCGGTTGGTTAGACTCCTCATTCTATTGTCAAGTCTGTCAGTATTAGGAAAATAAATATGTTTCTATTTTCATTGAATATCAGCTGTTATAAGGGAGTTTATGGAGAAATATGTAGTATCTTATCACATTATTACAGGGGGGATCAGTGAGGAGCGTATATTACTAATATTTTTTTAAAACATTCTCAATGTTGTTGTTTTTTATTTGTATGGCTGGACAATCCTTTCAGGGACTGAGGGATTTATAACACTAGTTACTTGGGGTCCTAGGTTCGAATCTGACTAAGGACAACATCTCCATAGAGTCTGTATGTTCTCCCCGTGTTTGTGTGGGTTTCTTCCTAGTACCTGTCACGACCCTTGGCTAGGTTGTGACTATGTGTCTGCACGTGCGGTTGCCTTTGGCAATGTGGTTTGCATGTGAGGCACTTTTCCTTGGATGTGGTGTTTCCCCACTTTGGTTGGCACGGGGTTAATTACTAGTGGTGTGGTGGGTGTGACCTCAGGCCTCCTTATATGTTGGTGTGGTGGAGCATGAGGTCAGTTTGATTTTGTTGCCAGTCTGTGTAGGAGCTCTGCTCCCTGGCTGAATGTCTTGGTCTGTGTGAGCCACCCTTATTTGTTATATTGTTTACCTTGCCCTGGCTGTGTGTCCTCTCCAGTGTGTTTCTGTTATTCCTCCCCCACCTGGTGTATGTTGTTTTGGTGTGGTCTGTGTTTGGAGGTTTATATGTTAGTGTGCCTTCTCCGAAAGAGGCTTGCTTTCCCGGAGGGGTTTAAGCAATAGCAAGACTGTGGGCTTCCCAGCCTGGAACCGTCCTTCCATCTCGGCTGCGGCAGGTAAGTGTGGATAGCATTTGTTTTGTTGCTGTGTTACTTACCTGCTGTACTGCTTATCCCATAGTCTTGCATCCTGCCAGCTACTGGGCCTCTAGGGACACCTTTCATCCGTGGTGAAGGATGAATGGGTGGTCTCTGCCCTGTCATCAGGCCTAGGGCATAGCAGGGATACCTAGGGTTCTAGGTTGGTGAGCATGACCCCCCTTACCTTCAGAGGCGGCTCATGCACTAGGAGTCTAGGGAGATTTCAGGGTTGCATTAGTAGGGTGTCCTGCTCCCTGTTCCCTGATATCTGGCATTGCAGCCACTGTCATTGCACGGTGAGGCGTTTTCCCCACTCCCCGCCGTGACAGTACCCCAGTTACATTCTACACTTGAAAGACATAGTGATAGGGAATTTAGATTGTGAGCTCCGCTAGGGACTGTAATTTCTGTAAAGCGCTTCAGCCTATCTTGGTGCTATATAAGTGAGTAAAATAAATAAGATACATGCGTGTGCCTTACACTGTCCAATCAGTGCCAGCCCTGGCGACACACTGTGCAGGGACACTCCACATTGACACCCAGCTGTCAGTTTATTTAAATATTCCCAGGAGGAATAAGAGTACTTGTAGATACTGTAGCTTGGTCCAGGGCCGTAACATGCGATGATGGAAGATAAAACAAGCCAGTTGGCGATCATGTAAAGCAATTTACACAGGTGAATGGAAACTAAATAGGGGGTGAACAATTGTTACTGTTATCCCTACAATTTACATTATATTGGCAGCATATCCGCAGTTTACAGGAGGCGATGTGCTGCTGATGAGTATTTTTATGCTCCCAAATAAAACATCCAATTGGACAACAAATGAGCATTTGCTGAACCCTGCCCTGTTAACATTGGACATATGAGGAATTATGGAGGTGCTAGTAATTAACCAGGAAATAATTTATTGACCCCTGTGACGAGGATGTCCTGTGGACTGCAGTGGGATTTACTCCTGACTCGTGTACCTGGTGTGAGAGGGTGGACAGCACGTGTCTTGAGGTTATCTTGCCTGTCCACTTCTCTTGTCACTTGGCTCAACTGATGAGTGCTGCTATCTACACCTTCAGACGGGGTCTAATTGGCCAGTAAGATTCCTTTTATACAGTCCTGATCAAAAGTTTAAGACCACTTGAAAAATTGCAAAAAATCATATTTAGCATGGCTGGCTCTTAACAAGGTTCCAAGTAGAGCTTCAACATGCAACAAGAAGAAATGGGAGTGAGACAAAACATTTTTTGAGCATTCAATTTAATGAAAACAACGAATAAACTGAAACAGGCTGTTTTTCAGCTGATCAAAAGTTTAGGACCACACCTCAAAAAAAAACCTAAACCTCCCCAAAACAGAAATCCAACTTCCAAACATGAACTCAGTAATAAGTAGCTCCGCTGTTATTGTTTATCACTTCAAAAATTTGTTTCGGCATGCTTGATGCAAGCGTTTCAATGAGGTGAGTGGGAACATTTTTCCAAGTGGTGAAGACGGCCGCACGAAGGCCATCTACTGTCTGGAACTGTTGTCCATTTTTGTAAACTTCCCTTGCCATCCATCCTCAAAGGTTCTCAATTGGATTTAGATCAGGGGAACACGCAGGATGGGCAAAAAGAGTGATGTTATTCTCCTGGAAGAAGTCCCTTGCCCTGCGGGCATTGTGTACTGTAGCGTTGTCCTGTTAAAAACCCAGTCGTTACCACACAGACGAGGGCCCTCAGTCATGAGGAATGCTCTCTGCAACATCTGGACATAGCCAGCGTCCGTTTGACGCCCCTGCACTTCCTGATGCTCCATTGTTCCACTGAAGGAAAAAGCACCCCAGACCATTATGGCGCCCCCTCCACTGTGGCGCGTAGAAAACATCTTAGGTGGGATCTGCTTGTCATGCCAGTAACGTTGGAAACCATCAGGACCATCAAGGTTACATTTTTTATCATCAGAGAATAAAACTTTCTTCCACCTTTTGAATGTCCCATGTTTGGTGCTCTCTTGCAAAGTCCAAACGAGCAGTTCTCCGGCGTTCAAGGAGACGAGGTCTTTAAAGACGTTTTTTTGTTTTTGAAGCCCTTCCGTCTCAGATGCCGTCTGATGGTTATGGGGCTGCAGTCAGCACCAGTAAGGGCCTTAATTTGGGTCGAGGATCGTCCAGTGTCTTGACGGAGAGCCAATTGGATCCTCCGGCTCAGTGGTGATGACATTTTTTGTGTTTTCCACTTGACTTTTTTGTTCCATAACCCTCAGGATCATTTAAGAAATTCCAAATGATTGTCTTACTGTGTCCCATCTCAGCAGCGATGGCGCTCTGTGAGAGACCCTGCTTATGCAGTTCAACAACCCGACCACGTTCAAAAAGGGAGAGTTTTTTTGCCTTTGCCATCACAACGTGTGACTACCTGACAGAAAATGACAATGAACCCACATCTTTGCACAGATTTGGCCTTTTAAAGGCATGTGGTCCTAAAATTTTGATCAGCTGAAAAACAGCCTGTTTCAGTTTATTTGTTGTTTTCATAAAATTGAATGCTCAAAAAATGTTTTGTCTCACTCCCATTTCTTCTTGTTGCATGTTGAAGCTCTACTTGGAACCTTGTTAAGATCCAGCCATGCTAAATATGATTTTTTTTGCCATTTTTCAAGTGGTCTTAAACTTTTGATCAGGACTGTACCTGCATGTAAAATCAAGCGGAATGTGCTCTCTATTAGGTGCGTATTTTTATTTGTACACTAAAGAGTGCATTAGACACCTTGATGCCACAGACAATTATCAGGAGGCAGTCGTCAGATAGCTAGCTGAGGAGACCACTGCTATTACATGCAGCGATATCCTCCGTGGCATGGGGAGGAGCGATCACTATGCTATTTCTCGTCCCCATGCAGGGCAGCGGTGTGCCGGCGGCAGATCGTGATTACGTTTGCTCGTTCATTAGGCATTTGGAGGCAGTACTAGACTGCAAGATGATCGCTTTTGGGCGTTTATAGGAATGCTCGTTAGTGATCATCTGCAAGAAAATCTGGCAGTATAATACACCCTTTATTACATTTTTTCTTTTTCTTCATTGGGCAATGATCGGAATGAGCGCTCTTATAGATGCGCAGTCTGCCCTATAATTGGCCTATGTAAATGACCTGTGTACGATCGGGTTGCGTAATCCGTTAATTGGTCAGACTGGTCTTTGCTGTGGGACCTTTTTTGGTTGTTATGCCTTTAAATACCTGTAGTTTCTGTGTCTCTTTGCCTGATATAGTGAATGCTATGTGCAGTTGTTTCCATGGACTTTGTTTGTGTGCGTCTTGGGATTTGTGGTTCCACAGTCTTGTCTGTGGGTTCAGTTTTCTGTTTCTGTTTTGATTTTCAGCAGTCTTACAAGCAACCACCGTTATTACAGCATCAATGCCCTGATATTCCAATTTACAGTACTTAATAAGGACTTTAATATAAATCATCTCTCAATACATTGAATTTTTCAGCCTTTGATGGACTTTAACACAGCAGCATATATGAGACGGGAGAGCGAGAGAGTAGCATCCTTAACCAATGATGAGACAAGAAATGTGTCTCAGACTACCTCAGACTCCTTGTAGACATGGTAGCTAACCTGTAGTCACCGATCAAAGCTCTGGTTTAATAGAGCCGAGTTAAAAAGCAGCAAGATCTGGGACGATACGTAGCAGGTGATCATCCCCTACATTTTTAGCTCCTGACTGGACAGTTGCTTTAGATGGTAATAGGAGTAAGAATTGCACCTTTCACAGGCTGCCCCAAAGCCTACTGCCCCCTTGCCCTTCCTATGATCCAGTATATACGTGCGATGCCAGCAGCACATATAAATAGTAATGATAGCCCGTGGCGGCAGTAATATGAAACAATAAATGTCACTTTGCTTTATGAGCTCATGGTCTGACTTCAAAAGAAATGGCTTCCAGGAAATAGCCGTGCTTTCTGAAAGGTGACTTCTTTTCATTCTTCAGCATATTTCCGGAATATTTATGAAATTGCTGGGTCATAAAACGACTTTAGCTTGGAGTAAACAGCCCCCAAAAAATACAATCCTGTGAAATAGTAAGAAAATAAGTGGAACATAAATAGCCATCACTTACATGTATCCCTAGGCTATCTTAGTCCAGGGAATAACACAATATATGTGGTAGTTAGCGGCTCTCAGTATGTGCACTGTTATGCAGTATAATATGTTACCGCTGTACAGAAAGACAGGGACTGTATGGTCCAGGAAGATGATGAAGCTTGTAGTTACATTCCATCATCATTACCATTAGATGCCACCTTCTACAGCTGCAGTATATGACCGGCTATGGTGGTTATAGTGCTGTCTGCTTTAATTATCATCAGGAGGTGTAATCAATAATTTGTGGTTTTATTGTGTGGTTTGAGAAACTGGCGAGAGTTACTGATGGGAAAACAGAAGTGGTGGTATTTCGAAATACATTGGGGACCATTTATTAAAACTGGTTGCACCAGAAGAATAGGTCAGTTGCCCATAGTAACCAATCATATTATGTTTTTCAGTTTCAAAAGGGACTCTTAGGCCCCTTGCAGACGAGCAGTGTCCGGATTAGGTCCGGATGCGTCCCGATGCATTGCGGCAAACCCGCGTGAGTAGGTACCCAATTGCAGTCGGTTTTGACTGCAATTGCGTTCCGATGTTCAGTTTTTATCGTGCGGGTGCAATGTGTTTTGCACGCGGGTCTCCGAAAAATGCCTTTGCTGAATCGCGCTGAGCAATGGAGAGCATCGGAGCATGAAATGCTCCAATGCTCATATCAGGGGGACTGACTGGGTGAAAATGTGGGTATGGCCAGGTTCAGCTCTGAACCCGGACAACCCCTTTAAGGCTAACTTCATTAGTATCAAGCATGCGCTATTACTGTAAGCGGTGGCGCATCCATAAATGTATTTCATAACGAATTAAAATCTGGATTTGTTAATTATTGTGTTATATGTCACAAATCCAGGTTCTGATTCCTTATGAAATACTTTTATGCATCCATCACTACTTACATGGCGCATACACGAGACTAATGAGGTCTTGCCTTAACAGAAGCCATGTTTAAAAAGCCTCATCGGAGGCAATACATTTGAATGTATATACGGAGATAGGGATAATAATGAATATGAGTGATACAGATGAACGAATCAGGTTGGTCCACAGCAGGACGCACCAGGACTGCTTATGTGCAGTGCTGCTCATTTATTACTGCAGATAGTAGTGTAAGATTGTGGTGACAGATTCCCTTTAGAAATGAAAACTAGAAATAATCCGCTTTTACCTTGATGTCCCTAGGGAATAGGAGATAGATTGGGGGTCTGCCTTTTCAGGACGGTCACTCTGCAGGTAATAGGAAATTCTATGAGTAGAACAGGGTGAGCATAGCTTCTGCTGACTCTGCACTACTTCCCTGGCCCTATGCATCTCCTTATTTAAGTGCTTTAATTCATTTTAAATATATTAAATAAAAATTATGTTTTGATTAAGGTAGTTATATTTTCAGACCGGTTTGATATTCTATGGCATAGACATTTTGTTGTGGGTTTTCTTACAAACTACTTCAGTGATTAAGAGAAGGGAGAAGACCAGAACTGTGCCTGGAATACATAATTTGTATTTTAAATCAAGAAGTTTTTATTAAGGTTTTAAAAATGTTAAGGCCGCATTCACATCTGCGTTGTGAACTCCAGCAGAGGAGCGCCCTGCCAGAGTTCACTGTATCTGACATAGGCGGATACCACCATGCACCACGCCTATCCCATTCACTATAATAAGATCCGGCCACTTTTCGGCATATAATATGTGTAGTATTTTTTGTCCGTCCGAAATCCAGCATATATGTCGGATACAGTGACCAGAACAGAGTGCCGGAGTTGACTACGCAGATGTGAGTATAAAAGTACTATATTCTACATAATACATGCTAACAGTAGTCTATTATAAATTGATGATGTCTAGGGGCTAAACCTGGGGTCTCCAGCCATTTGGACCATAATGTCTCAAATTTATTGGTATAATTTATTTTCAAATGTATCCCTTTCTCCAAGGACAATTCACTTTGCTTATAAATTCCTCTATGGATGGAGGTTCCTCATCTAACCTTCGCTGGGCAATTACTTTTCGAGCCTTATAAAGCAGCTTAGCTATGGCTATCTTTTCACCTTCATGGATCGCAAGATCTTTCACATGGCCAAGAATGCATATAAGGGGCGTATATATAGAATTAATGAGTCTGACCACATCCTTCCAGTATCCTTTCAAAAACACATGCAGGATGCAGTTTTCTTCCTTCACACAAAGGAGAATGTCTTATGGAGGAAAAGTAGAGTCCTGTATACCCTGTGTAATAAGTATAAATCAGATAAGCGATGCAAGGGACAGTCTGAGGATCCACTGCAAAATTTCTTCCCATTGATTAGGTTCCATTTGACCAGTGTCCCCTTCCCACTTCAATTGTGTCTGAAATGGGCACGTGTCCATATGTTTTCATAGATGCTTCTATATGCAGGATATCATTCCCCATGTTGATGTTCAGTTACCCACCACTATTGTGAACTGTGAGACCTGCATATCTCTATTAGATGTTTCTGTCTTGAAGGCATGCCAAAGTTGCAGGTATTGATAAGGAATCTGGATTGTCTTAGCGGAAATCTTAAAGATCGTATGACCCTGAAGATCACAGCTATGGTAACTGACTTTTTGGTTTTCATGGCCTTCTGCAGGCTTGAGGAGTGCCAACATATTGGTAATGTCCTCCAGGACATGTGGAAAGCCACTTTTCACAGGCTGCTTTCCTGGAGGTACTGTTAGGCTTCTACCACACCCAAAAGATTTGCTTCCAGGACTCTTCCGGGAGGTCTCCCCTTTTTCCAGGAGCCTCCTTGATGTTCCAGGAAAGGCAAGAATGCCGACATGACTGCATAAATAGACAGATTAGCAAGTTGAGTAATGTTTGGTGGCCATAATAGTCCCCAGATACACTGTCACCTGGTTTTGCTATATTTTTATTTTGCTATATAATGACCTAATACACATTTTATAAACCTGACACAGGAGAAGAGCTCAAGGATATTTTTTAGTACAGGTATGTATAAAGTGCCCTATGATGTATTCATGAGGTGGATTATGCCGTCAAGTTCTGACATTTTGATCCTATTCCAAACTACCGACCATGGCAAGCTGGGAGGCTGCACAATGTATCTGGAAATACTGCATGATTATGTATGTCAAGGAAAAAATTGTGGGAATGAGGGGTTGTAGGAACCAACACTTGTCTGAAGTGCCTTATTAACATAGATAATCTAAAGGCGGGTTTACACTGGCCGATAGAACAGCCGACAGTTGGCTGCTCGTTCAGCGAAGGAGACCAATGTATTTACATGCAGTGATCCCCTTCACAGTATGAGGACCGGGGATGGCTATAGCGATCCCTTGTCCTCATACATATGAATCATTGTTTCTGGGCAGTAGATCGCTGTTTAGACCACATGATCTGCTGCCCAGGAACCATGATTGGTTGGCGCCCGCACGAACAACAGGATCTGAACAAGCGTTTTGCTCGTTCATCAGGTGATCGGCGGCACATTTAGATGGCCAGATTATTGGGAACAAGCATTCGCAGGAGAAGTCGTTCCCGATAATCTGCCTGATTATTGGTACGTGTAAAACCACCGTAAGACTCTTCCATGCTAAGATGCAAAGATACTTACTTTATGCAAATTCAGCTTTTCAGTTAAATGTATTTGGAAATATATATTGAGCAAAATTGGAAACTATTTTAAGGCTCATTTATACAGACACGGTAGCTGCCTGCAGAGGCTGTATGATCAAACAGTGATCCTGATGGAACACAGCATGAGATCACCACCGGGAACATTGCTCAGGCGCTGGGGTCATTGATCCCCATGCCTCAGTGCTTCGGTTCTTCATACAAATAGCATCTGTAATGTTGTGTTGCCATCAAACACTGATGATAGGTTGTGGGATAACTAAGCGCTACTGGAGTGCTACATCTAAAAAATATTATTGGCCAACCGTGTGTAAGTATTGGTGCGGTGGATGATCTGTGTGCTAGCCTAGGAAACCTCGTAGTGGGGGCTCCTAGGGTAATTATATTGGGGACTATAGCTCCTACTATTGATATCACTTTTCTATTTCAAACTTTGGAGGAGAACATTTGCTAACTCCTCATAACTGGTGCCCCCCCCCCCCCCCCCCAAAAAAAAAAAAAGCCAAGAAACCTTCATACAAATGGTATTCTTGTACTTGCAGGTAACTGGTATAATAATTAACCGTTCATTTATAATTAGTCCATGTTTACTGTATGCACGGTTGCTGCCCATACAAACAAGTTATAGATTCCAGTATGCAAGGCTTTGAATCAATGAGGGTGTTCAATCCCATGATTTTAGTTGGAAACTGTCCAATAAAGTGGTGTACAAGTACATCTTCTGGTAGACGTTAGAACATTCATAAAAGTCCTGGGGTTTTCCAGCACTTTGACATGGATGACCTATCATCAGGATAGGTCATCAATGTCTCATTGGTGGGTTTCCGACACTCATTAACCCTGTAGATCAGCTGTTTGAAGAGACTAGCGTGCTCCAGTGAGCTCTGTGGCCTCCTCACAGCTTACCAAGTATTGTGTCTGTGCTTGATAGTGCAGCCCAGGCCAATGCAACCGATGAACATGATGTCACTGGCCTATGAAGCGGCCGTAGCGTGCCTCCTCAAACAGGAGACACTCACCGATCAGATAGTTATGTCCTATCGATATTAAACACGCACAAAACCCCTTTAAAAGCTGAGCTGTAATGGTTTGCTGTGGGCAACAGACATATATATACTCAGATGAGTCAAAATGTTGCTGACTGATCTTTTACTGGGTTTCTCTTTATTTTAATTATGGCTTTGGCTTATATCATGGACAGCTGAACTCATTGACATGTGAGTATAAATGTCCCTTTTGTCTGGTTCTTTACATTTTATGAAAAAGGCTCTCCATGATATAAAATAATAAAATAAGTGAATACTTGCCTTACTCTTATTTAGACCTGGATATTGATGGGTTACTATGGGCAACTACTTCACTTGTGCATTGCACTCGTTTTGCTAAATCTCCTTCATCGTATCCCAGCTCTTTCCTTAAAGTGGTTATGCCATGATTGATGTAAAAAAAAAAAAAATCAGACATCATATAGTACATGACAATACCTTTCTAACAAAGCTAGAACCAGCCCTGTACCTCACATGGATCCAGAGATCTCCACATTCATTACTTCTGTTATATAATCTTCAGCCTAGCAGTTCAGGGAGTGTGTCCTTTCTGATGTGACTCTCTCCCTGTAATTTCTACAGCTTCTAACAGAACATATGGCGGGTGGCAGTTGAAGATTTTAACTGAGCACGTTCGACCAGCTCAGTGAGACAGACAAAAAAAATAAGGAAAAGGGCAAACAGCAGGTGGCGCCCTACAGATCCATTTTATTGAATAACTCAGTGGCAATACTACATTTTTAATTGCATGTAATTACAAAAGTATTCAGATCTAGGTGCTGGATTGAAAAATGTAGAAAATGTTTCCTGACACAAGCCTTTTAACCATTCTTAGTAGCAAAATTTAGCAGGGTATGTACTGCACATTCAGTATTGCTCATGCTCCTTAAAACGATATGCTGTATAAACCTGTTTTCTAATAGTAGTGTAATGTTACTATAGGAAAAAATAGAATTGGTTGTCAAGTTGAATAAGAAGACATGATTGCTGTACTTAACATGAAGAAAGTGTGTGCTGTAATCACAGTAGTTGCAGCAGGTTTATAAATTAGGCATGATGACACAAATGTTCTTAAAAGACCATTACCGCAGCACTGCCTGAGTGCGAGGACACAGTGACGGGTGACACATCACTTGTGTATTGTATATTGTACAGTAAATGCATATATAAGAGAAGTGGAGCACTCTGTACTCCTGTGACCCAACAGACCTGCCCAAAAGGGAGGGAAGGGTACTTGCGGTGCACTCAGTGCGCTATAACGGGTGTTTCCACGTGTTACCCCTCTGTCTTTGAATTTCTATTGCTAATTGCTAAACCACTGAAGACAATACCAATAGTACTCTCATAGGGACAGACCCAGACAGCAGAGGGCGCTTGTACAAGAACAGTAAATGGGTCCCACTCTTTCCAAGAGCATCTCCTTATTTCTTCCTAGCAATCCTCCAGCAATTGTGAGCTCTGAAATTAAAGGGGGCTTGCCCGGTTTCCTGTATTGATGACTTATCTTCAGGATAGTTCTTCAATATCAGATCGTGGGGGTCTGACACCCGACAACCCTGCCGATCAGCTGTTTGAAGAGAACACAGCACTCCTGCGAAGAGAAGCTGTAATTACACTGTTCGCAACTGCGATTTTGGCAGCAAGCAGGTAAACAGCTGATCGGCGGAGGTGCCGAGACTCAGACCTCTGCCAATCTGATACTGATTACCTATCCTGAGGATCATCAATATAGAAAACTCCCCGTATGATCTCCCTTTAAGGGTCCATTCACACGTCCGTAGTGTATTGCGGATCCGCAATTTGTGGATCCGTAATCGACCCGGCCGGCACCCCCCATAGAACTGCCTATTCTTGTCGGAAATTGCGGACAAGAATAGGACATGTTCTATTTTTTTGGTGGAGCAGCGGCCCGAAGTTTGGGGCTGAAGACGGAGGTTCGGGGCTGCGCTCCAGAAATGCGGTTGCGGAGAGCACATACTGTCCTGCCCCATTGAGAATGAATGGGTCTGCATCCGTTCCCGATATTGCGGTACGGATGCGGACCCATTTGCAGATGCGTTAATTGACCCTTATTGATATCAGTATAGGACAGTATAGGACGTTTAATGACCTCTGCCTTTTACATGCATGTGAATACACAGTAGGAATGTCCACCTCTGTCTCTGAGGTGCTTCTCCCAGTGCAAAACTTAGGCCTCATTCACACTTCTGCGTCCATTTGATATCTTTGGAAAATCCGTCCGTTTTTTATCCATGAAGAATATGTGTTTGGTCCGTGTGTCCATTTTTTGTCCTCCGTGTCCTCCATATTTCACGAATGCTGCTCAGCTGAATATTAATTTACAGAGCACCTTCTACCAGTGGTCAGTGAATAACCACTGACTGAACACGAATGGCACTGTTGTGTCAGTCGTTTTTCATTGGCCCATAGACTATGGGCATGTATGGTTCACATCACGGACCACAGTGGTGCAATTTTTTTCCACTGACCCACAGTCAGTGGAAAACCACTGATGTGTGAACAAACACATTAAAATCAATGGGTACAGGGAGTGCAGAATTATTAGGCAAGTTGTATTTTTGAGGATTAATTTTATTATTGAACAACAACCATGTTCTCAATGAACCCAAAAAACTCATTAATATCAAAGCTGAATATTTTTGGAAGTAGTTTTTAGTTTGTTTTTAGTTTTAGCTATTTTAGGGGGATATCTGTGTGTGCAGGTGACTATTACTGTACATAATTATTAGGCAACTTAACAAAAAACAAATATATACCCATTTCAATTTTTTATTTTTACCAGTGAAACCAATATAACATCTCAACATTCACAAATATACATTTCTGACATTCAAAAACAAAACAAAAACAAATCAGTGACCAATATAGCCACCTTTCTTTGCAAGGACACTCAAAAGCCTGCCATCCATGGATTCTGTCAGTGTTTTGATCTGTTCACCATCAACATTGCGTGCAGCAGCAACCACAGCCTCCCAGACACTGTTCAGAGAGGTGTACTGTTTTCCCTCCTTGTAAATCTCACATTTGATGATGGACCACAGGTTCTCAATGGGGTTCAGATCAGGTGAACAAGGAGGCCATGTCATTAGATTTTCTTCTTTGATACCCTTTCTTGCCAGCCACGTTGTGGAGTACTTGGACGCGTGTGATGGAGCATTGTCCTGCATGAAAATCATGTTTTTCTTACCTTGCAGACTTCTTCCTGTAGCACTGCTTGAAGAAGGTGTCTTCCAGAAACTGGCAGTAGGACTGGGAGTTGAGCTTGACTCCATCCTCAACCCAAAAAGGCCCCACAAGCTCATCTTTGATGATACCAGCCCAAACCAGTACTCCACCTCCACCTTGCTGGCGTCTGAGTCGGACTGGAGCTCTCTGCCCTTTACCAATCCAGCCATCTGGCCCATCAAGACTCACTCTCATTTCATCAGTCCATAAAACCTTAGAAAAATCAGTCTTGAGATATTTCTTGGCCCAGTCTTGACGTTTCAGCTTGTGTGTCTTGTTCAGTGGTGGTCGTCTTTCAGCCTTTCTTACCTTGGCCATGTCTCTGAGTATTGCACACCTTGTGCTTTTGGGCACTCCAGTGATGTTGCAGCTCTGAAATATGGCCAAACTGGTGGCAAGTGGCATCTTGGCAGCCACACGCTTGACTTTTCTCAGTTCATGGGCAATTATTTTGCGCCTTGGTTTTTCCACACGCTTCTTGCGACCCTGTTGACTATTTTGAATGAAACGCTTGATTGTTCGATGATCACGCTTCAGAAGCTTTGCAATTTTAAGAGTGCTGCATCCCTCTGCAAGATATCTCACTATTTTTGACTTTTCTGAGCCTGTCAAGTCCTTCTTTTGACCCATTTTGCCAAAGGAAAGGAAGTTGCCTAATAATTATGCACACCTGATATAGGGTGTTGATGTCATTAGACCACACCCCTTCTCATTACAGAGATGCACATCACCTAATATGCTTAATTGGTAGTAGGCTTTCGAGCCTATACAGCTTGGAGTAAGACAACATGCATAAAGTGGATGATGTGGTCAAAATACTAATTTGCCTAATAATTCTGCACGTAGTGTATGTGTGTTGTCTGTGGAGAACGTGGACAGCACACGACCTGAAGTGTGAGCGAGGCCTTATTGTAGTGCCCATAGAGCCAGGTTACATGAGAGCAGCCTGTCAGCACCCGCTGTAATTCCTCTGCCGTTCCCTGTTATTAGGGATGCAAACCTGGCTATCATCAAATGATACACGTCAGGAATAAAAACTGATGCTGCTAGATCAGATACCTGTAAATTATACGTTTAATAAACGTGTTATATACATATACTTATTTTTACAGGTTTTCTCTTTACAAAGGAATAGGAATCGGCCCTGCCGTTGTTTTCATGTTCTAGCTAGAAAATTGTTGGATATACGTAGTACAGTGAATGAATGAATTGGTGTGACGCTGAGTCAGAAAATGTGGCCCACAGTTTCTGTCTGTCCGAACCAACCTAATTGATATCTGTCCAATTGTTCTGATAAATAAGCAGGTAGGTAATGGATCATCCTTGGTGGCCCATTATTAAACACAAGCTGTTTTATGGCAGCCTGTCATGAGCAGTCTGCTGCATTCATCAGCGGAACGCTGCCTGACCGCTCACGGCGGTGACTGACAGGCTGCTGTATCTACTCCTATAAATGCATACACAGTAATTAATCGCCATGCAGAGGGGTGGGGGGCAGCATTTCACTTATTAGTACACCAGACTATGACTACATGGTGCTGTTTTTGTTTTTGATTTCGCTAGTAGGAGTCCAGACCTGTGTATACGGGGCAGCATATTCAGCTGACAGATCTGCTGCAAGTCCTTTTGATTTAATTGTATGTACTTCTGAGACATTCAGCCGAAACATTGGCGCTGTGAAAACATCTGGAAGTGCTGAGATTTCCTGTCTTTTTTTACTTTCCTGCAACAGGAAAGTGCTGGACAGGACAAGGAGTCATACTTGCATTCAAAGCATAAAACTATGTAAGTGAGCCATTCCTAAGGTCCTGACAGTGGCTTCTTCCAGGGACGTTATAGAGAGAGAGTTACATGATCACTAACATTTCACACAGTTTTGCAGAAATCAAGTACAAGCGACTATAAGAAACTTTTCAATATATTTTATTAGAGAGAAATATCAATTTCTCATGTTATCAGCCATTTACTGATCTCCCCCTCCCCTTGGTAATTGCTTTTCTTTTTTAAATATGCTTTGAATCTGTACAGGATGGGAGCAGCTTACAGAAATATCATATTATACATGCCAATACAAGTCTATGGAGAGGAAAGGGGTGAGGAGTGAGCGGGAGCTGAGTGAGACAGGACTCCAGGAGAGCCAGCAAAGAGACTGCTGCAGCTAAATAGGAAGTTTATATTTTAGTCCAAGTGCTTTATTCACAGCCAGGTATGTCAGTACCTCTCTATAATGTCCTCCATGATCCTGGGGCTTTTTCTGAGTGAGAGATGGTTAGGAAGCAGATTCTCCTCTACTTTCTGTATGCAGTGGATCACAACTAGTCTCCACCCACCAAATCCAGGAGAATTGCAAACTAGACATTCTGCAGGGGAAAACTAGGGCCAGAAATTGTGTTATTCCACATTTATGCATACCGTGCTACTGATAATTGCAAAGTTTGTTGAAAGGTTAGTTGCTCTTTAAGGTATGTTCACACTGATGTGTATTTGCAGTGGAATTCACAGCAGAGACCAGAAACTCTGATTTCTGCCATGGATTTACAGTTCATCATGACTGATTTATATGGGGCCACCTGGATGTTGTTTCCATGCAGCTCTCGTGTTTGTTTGGCACCAGAAAGTGACATATTACTTCTCAAATCACATATATCACTTTTTTTAAAACTATGCAGAGATTCCTGTCAATTGGGCTCATCAATACACATGGCTTTCACGTGGATTTTGTTGCAAAATCCACATGAAAATACTGTCTGCCTCCGGTTTATAAAACAATTCTAGTATTTTCTTTGACACAAGCCAAGAATCAGCCAGATACTCGCTAATTATAGGAACGTTTGTTAGCGATTATCTGGCGGTGCAAAAGTGCCACTGATGAACAATCAGTTGTGTGGTCACAAAAATTGTGCTTTCCTGCCAGCAGATCGTGCTGTGTAATAACAATCTTCTGCTGGCAAACAACGTGTCTGTTTGGGGATGAGCGAAGGCACTAGCGACCGTACCTCACCATACTATGGAGGAGATCAATGCATGTTAATGCAGTGGTCCGCTGAGGAGGAGGCGATTGACGGGAAGGAACGCTTTCTTCCCAACAATCACCTGCTGTATCGTCCCATCTAATGGACCTTAAGGAAGCAAGAGGTAGATAGATAGATAGATAGATATTAGAAAGATATTAGATAGATAGATCATTTATTAAACTCTATTTCTATTAAAAGTAATTGTAAGAAAAGACCTATGACACGAATAGCATAGGACCAGATTTCTTCCAGTTTGGGCGTTAGGGGTAACTATTCATTTATTTTGCTCATATAGCGCCAACATATTCCTCAGCACTGTACAGAAATTGTACAGTCCTCTGTGGGGCACAATCTAATATTCCTACATCAGATCTGTCAGTGTATTTATTCTTTTGAAGAGTGGAAAGCAGAGTCCTCAGAGGAAAGCCACACACGGCAGGTCATATATGTGATGTGCACATTGGGAAGCCACAGTATGTAGTTGCAGTCAGACCTATATTTCATTATGGGTAAGGCACTATGTGGGAGATTTATAAAGACTGGTGTTCCCAACTGCCAGTCTTGATCCATGTGTGCCAGAGTGAGATGTGCCTAATTTATTAAGAGACAGATGCCTCTTAATAAATTAGGTGCATCTCTGGCCCTCCATGTGCTAGAAACTCAAATCTCTGCCAGCTAGGGGCTGGTGTAGACTTGAGCATAACTAACACCCTGTCAAGCTCTGCCCCTTTTATCGCCACATTTCTAAAAAGCTCAACAAGTTCCAAATTATGGAGTAAAAGCTGTGCGCCATCATTTGGGACTTTTTTTTTTTTAAACAACAATAGTGGTATTATTGCTTTACAAAATGTCCCCCTATTTAGTTATTATCCCAAACATACCTAAAGTTAGCTTTATAAGAGCATTTGAATGACCGAGAATGTTTGGGATAATACCTAAATAAAGTGCATAGGGGGAAATTTTTTAAAGCAATAGTACCACTATTGTTGTGTAGGTCGGAGATTTTTGAAAAGTTAATTAAATTGATGCAATTTTGCTCCACCAAAGAGGTGGCATAGTAAGATCTCAAGACAGAAATGTTAGACTTGAAGATGCACCAATTTAGTGACCAGAGGATTGGTCTTCAATACAGTATTAGATTGGTGGGGGTCCAACAGGGAGAGACTGGGAATTTAAAGTGGCCCTGGAAAAGTACTAAAAGTGGCCCCATTTTGTAGTGGGTTCAAAATTCAATTTGGATTCAATAGACCCTGTCAGATCTGGCAGTCATGTTTCACTCTCTTTTATTTGTCCCCTACTTTTTGCTAACTGACCAGATGTAACTTAGCAAGGAGTAGGCAGCACATAGAATGGAGTATGATTACAGCATCCGACTGCACGGGTTGTAGTCTGTTACCATGGAGACACATAGGCCTGCATTGAAGCAGTAGACACAAAATGGCAGGATATATTTAATCATGAGTAGAGATAAGCGAACCTCTGTTTTAAGTTCGGCGTCTAAAGTTCGGGTTTGGATTAGCGGAGAATCCCGATCTGGAACCGGATATGGATTCCGACTTCCGTTGTGGTCCGTGGTAGCGGAATCAATAATGGCCGATTATTGATTCCGCTACCACGGACCACAACGGAAGTCGGAATCCATATCCGGTTCCAGATCGGGATTCTCCGCTAATCCAAACCCGAACTTTAGACGCCGAACTTAAAACAGAAGTTCGCTCATCTCTAATCATGAGTAATTGCAAGTTTCTAAATATCTTGTGTATGTTAAATATCTTTATGTATTTTCAAATCTTTGTGAGTGTTTTACATGGGCAAAAATATATTGCGTTTTGTGCACTGCAGATGTAAAAAGTATGCCTTTATATGATCGGTGTGGGTACATTAGCCACATGTCCAATCACAGATGTCTAATTACTTTTCTCCTGACATAAAAATAATGAGAAGATTTCTGCTTTAAGATGAAGACATACATGAAGAGGTAACAATTGTAAAAAATAATAACTCCATATATGCGCACAGTGAGTGCCATTATACAAAAAAAAAAAAAGCAAAACGTATCCGTTTGAATAATACAACCGGCTACATCTATTCAGCACGGATCCGGTTGTATTATATTGAAAATGAACATGCTGGATCCAGAACTAAAACCATTGTAAGTTAATGGACGCTGGATCAGTTTTTTCCGTGTCCGAAAAAAACAGATCTGGCACCAATAGCTTACATGGTTTTTGATGCCAGATCCGGCATGTTCAGTTTCCCATGCCGCACACAAAAACGCTGCTTTGTGTCTGGCATGGTAATGCAACAAAACGGAACGAACTTCATTCCGGTGTACTCTGGTCTGTTCAGTTTTGTCCCTATTGAAAATGAATGGGGACAAAACTAAAGCGTTTTCCTCCAGGTTTGAGATCCTCTGCCGGATCTCAAAACCGGAAAGGAAAACACAGATGGGAAAGTATCCTAACCTAGTAAATGAAAGGTATGTCAACATGTACTGCACCACTGCAGAATATCGGGTCGGGGCAACTGCTTTTCTGGTCTTTTGAGGATATAAAGAACCATTAGGCTCTGTTCACATCGGGTCTGAGCCTCCCTACAGACACATATCTCAGGAGTATTGTCCGACATAGTCCCATTATGCTGAGAGCCATCCTCGTGTATACGGAAATTGCAATGCACTTATACAGTGTGAACAGAGCCTATGGTTATAGCGTTACTTGGTTCCTATATATTTATAAAATGTCTGCACGTTTCGGACATGCACACGACCCCTCAACAAATGAGGTAGAAACATGTTTTGCAGTGTTGGTATGTACAGAATGGTGGACTGGCTGCTTTGTCTCTGAAAAGACCATCCTGGGAAGCCATGAATGGGCAGTAAACCATAAACACTAAAACTATGCCGTAAAAGTTTTGTGTCCTGGCTCTGCATTTCAGTCCATGATATACAGTAGCAGTGTCATCTCTGCAGCCATATACTGTGTCTTCATCCTATATGGTATAAGGAATAAGAATTTGTCATTTACAAGTAGTTATTTAGATTTCCCTGGAGTGGGCTGTTCGGCATCTCATTTTGGATTTGTTTTTGCGTTCTGCATACGAATGACATCTGCAGAGCACGGTTCAGCAGAATGTCCCCAACGCTCATTTCCAATTATATGGGGCATTGAATAAAAGCCAAGTTTTGTATAATGGAGACATAAAAAAAAGACATAAATTACCAGCAGTGCAGCAGCGTTTCCCGCTGAACGTAGTTTGTAAGTAAATTGTAATGCTTTTATTGCTGATTTGCAAAGAACCATTTTCTATTCGTTAAGAGATTTAGATATTATAGGCAAGCCATGGAAGAGCGATTGGCTGCTCTCTGTTAACGATGACTTTCAATAATGGAACAGCTGGATTAAGTGACGCAACATAGCCACGTCTATTTTCCTAATGCCCTGGTATATTTCAGCCACAGCTTGTGCACCATTTCTTTTATAAGCCTTTTATGCCGCAAGAACCCTCACAAAAGTCAGTAATAAACAAGCTACAGCAAAATGACTATCATTAAAGGGACTCTCCAGGTTTATCACATTGATGGCTTATCCTTAGTATAGATCATCAATACCAAATCAGTGGGGAACGACTCTCGGCACCCCCGCCAAATAGGCGCTTGAAGTAGCACTGCTTCCTTTCAACTGTTTACTAGACACCGCTCTGTACTGAGAGCGGCTCAGTATTTTACTGATTAATTAAGTACTCTAATTTAAAAAAACGAATTAAAATAGCGTTTTCCTTTATAAAAACTCATCAGCCCCTCATGCCATCATCAGACCCCCCTGCCATCAGTCCTCAGCGCCATCAGCCCCCTCCATGCCATCAGTCCCGCTCCCCCCAGTGCCATCAGCTTCCCCCAGTGCCATCTGCCCCTATCCAGTGCCATTAGTTCCCCCCCCATGCCATCAACTTTCCCCAGTGCTATCAGCTCCCCCCGAGTGCCGTCATCTCCCCTCAGTGCCATCAGTTCCCCATGCCATCAGCTCCCCCCAATTCCATCAACTCCCTCACTGCCCTCAGCTCCCCTCAGTGCCATCAGTTTCTTCCCCCTTAGCCATCAATCCCCAGCCCCAGTGAAATCAAATACTTACCTTTCCTGCTAGGGGCACCACAACTCTTCCAGCCTCTTCTTCACGCGGTACACTGTCCTCCTGACGTCACACAGCATCAGGTCATGGTGTGCAATACATCCTGACGAAGTGTGTACGATGCTGGTGCTGGCGGGAGACCACGGAGCGGTAAGTAATAGCAAGCGCTTTAGTCACGCTCCATGGTCACATGGTACAAAATAATCCTCGATGCAAAAAATTTGCATGCAAGATTTTTTGGGGTCGATTTACTTGATTGATTCGAGTAATCGTTTCAGCCCTAGCTCAGTCCCATTCAAGTGAATGAGCCTGAGCGGCAACACCAGTCCAGCCACTACTGAATGTATGGACCAGTGCCTGGTCAACAATGAAGGGGGCATAGTGCTTCAGCTGAGAGTTGGACCCCCACCAATCTGATATTGATGGTCTGCCCTAAGGATAATCTTTTTTAGAAATGCAGAATTCCTCTAAACATGGTATGCATGTGTTGGGGAATGTAGTAGTGTATCATATGACGTTTTCCTATCAATTCTATCTTACACTACTTTCACATCTGCGTTTTCAATTCCGCTATTGAGATCCGTCATAGGATCTCAATAGCGGAAGAAAACGCTTCAGTTTTGTCCCTATTTATTGTCAATGGGGACAAAACTGAACTGAACGAAACGGAGTGCACCAAAATGCATTCTGTTCCGTTTGGTTGCATCCCCATCGCAAATAATACCTAATCGGTCAGAAAAATAGTAACTATGCTGTTACTGGGGTACTCAGAAATATCAATGAACACCTTAAATTAATGAGTACAATGGATCCCATATGGTTTTAAAATTTATATAGTCTTTATTAGAAAATCAAAATATGAACATGATTACATCACTTATCACAATATATTGTAAAAGTAGTACCAAGCCATTAAAGTGAAGCTAACTAATAGCTAAAGAGCCTGTTTATAAAGTATGACTATTCTCATTGAAAGGGATCATCAAGGTCTAAACACTGCACGATGGTGGACTCAGTAAAGATATATATCTGGGGTGCACTAGGAACATTATACTAGAGGCAGACACCCATATAACTCTGTAAGAGAGACTATCACCTAAGCCGTGGGCATTATGCTGATTTGTGGAGCTGAAGTCTGAAGCTACTAACCGTGTGATGAAATGTGGAACCAGTCAAGAGGGGTCAGGAAAAGGGCTCTGGATCTCCCCGACGTACGTTTCGCCGTTCTGCGTCCTCAGGAGGACGGTTTTCTGTCCGCCATGTGGTGCGGTGCAAGACGGATCCATCCTAACACATAATGTAAGTCAATGGGGACGGATCCATTTTCTCTGACACAATAGAAAACGGATCTGTCCCTCATTGACTTTCAATGGTGTTCATGACGGATCCGTCATGGCTATAGAAGACATAATACAACCGGATCCGTTCATGGCGGATGCATGCGGATTTAATATTGTAACAGAAGCGTTTTTTTTGCAGATCCATGATGGATCCGCAAAAAAACACTAGTGTGAAAGTAGCCTTATCTGTTTATTTCCATTATCAACTTCATTTCTTTAGACCAGGCATGCTCAACCTGCGGCCCCCCCCAGCTGTTGTAAAACTACAACTCCCACAATGCCCTGCTGTAGGCTGATACCTGTAGTCTGTTCGGGCATGTTGGGAGTTGTAGTTTTGCAACAGCTGGAGGGCCGCAGTTTTAGGATGCCTGCTTTAGGCCCCTTTCACACGGGCGTTGCGGGAAAAGGTGCGGGTGCGTTGCGGGAACATGCGCAATTTTTCAGCACGAGTGCAAAACATTGTAATGCGTTTTTCACGCACGTGAGAAAAATCGGCATGTTTGATACCCAAACCCGAACTTCTTCACAGAAGTTCTGGCTTGGGATCGGTGTTCTGTAGATTGTATTATTTTCCCTTATAACATGGTTATAAGGGAAAATAATAGCATTCTGAATACAGAATGCATAGTACAATAGTGCTGGAGGGGTTAAAAAAAAATAAAAAATTTTTTTACTCACCTTAATCCACTTGCTTGCGCAGCCCGGCATCTCTTCTGTCTTCTTTGCTGTGTGCAGGAAAAGGACCTGTGGTGACGTCACACCGGTCATCACATGGTCCGTCACATGATCTTTTACCATGGTGATGGATCATGTGATGACCAGAGTGACGTCACCACAGGTCCTTTTCCTCCATACAGCAAAGAAGAAGACAGAAGAGATGTCGGGCTGCGCGAGCAAGTGGATTAAGGTGAGTTAAATTTTATTTTATTTTTTTAACCCCTCCAGCACTATTGTACTATGCATTCTGTATTCAGAATGCTATTATTTTCCCTTATAACCATGTTATAAGGGAAAATAATAATGATCGGGTCCCCATCCCAATCGTCACCTAGCAACCGTGCGTGAAAATCGCACCGTATCCGCACTTGCTTGCAGATGCTTGCGATTTTCACGCAACCCCATTCATTTCTATGGGGCCTGCGTTACTTGAAAAAACGCACAAAGTGGAGCATGCTGCTATTTTCACGCAACGCACAAGTGATGCGTGAAAATCACCGCTCGTGTGCACGGCCCCATAGAAATTAATGGGTCCGGATTCAGTGCGGGTGCAATGCTTTCAACTCACGCATTGCACTCGCGCGGAATACTCGCCCGTGTGAAAGGGGCCTTAGACTGATTGACTCTGCTTTTGCATTAGGCCTGTAACACAGCTTATAAGGGTCACACACAGCTTTTGTGCCAGTTTTTGATGTCGTTTTTTGAGCCAAAGCAGAAGTGGATTAGAATGTAATGAGAAATCGTATCCATGCTGCAGGATCCACTTCTGGCTTTGGCTCAAGAACCTGCTTTAAAAAGCTGTGTGTGACACCACCCTAATACATGCTTGAAACATCCAAGGCTCCCCGGCAAGAAGGAAAACCTCCTGGACTCCCAGAAAAGCTGGTAAATCTCTCAAGTGCTGCATGGAAGACTTCTTTCTGAAAGTAGCTGGGATGCTGTGCATTGAGGGGGCAAGGAACGACCTAAAAAGAGTGTCTGAGGAAAAGGGCGTACTAATGCCCCATAAATTTACCTGTCTCCCAAATCCTGCCTTTCTCAAGTTGGCAAATATGCTATGAAACAGGGGTGTACCTACCATAGCGGCAGACCATGCGACTGCTATGGGCCCCAGGGCAAGAGCAGGACCAGTCTTAGTTGGGATTATGTCCTCTTCTACTGGAGGACTCTACCCTCCAAAGGAACAACTTTTAGCAAATGAGGCAGTGGACAATTGCCCCAAGGGTCATTGAAAAAGGTTTAGGCAGAAACCCTTCTGTCCTGTGTGGGGGGCCTGGTTTGATCCTTGCTATCGGGCCCTTACTTCTCTATGTACACCACTGCTATGAAATAAGCAGTTTGTGAGTAAAGTATGCAGCATGCAACCTCACAGACCGTATTCTCCCCTAGAAAGATTCATCCCTTCTGTAGTTCTGTCTGGGTGTGTACTGAAGCACCACATGGACTGTACCTCATGTGCAGTACATGGCACGTTTCATAAGAAGCCCCAATCAAATTTTCCAGATCCTCTCCTACCAGTGGTCCTTGAAGATTTTGGTCCAAACGGCATCTGTGTTGTGACCCATAGACTATAATGTGCATGAGAGATCTGTAATCATGGACAAAATAGGGCATGATTCCGTGGCGTCATCATGTAGCCACGGTCCATGGAAGATCATGTATGAATACCTATGGAGAACATGGACAACACACGTCTAGATTTACTGATGTGTGGATGGAAAAGGCCTAACTAGTGGGATTTAGTATGGAGGACAATTCCGTCTATCACGGGTCAACTACTTGGATTCTTAGAAGCATCCTAAAGCTTTTCCATGTAATACCTGTTGCTCTTCAGACATGAACATTCAGTTCCACAGCTTCTCTCTGACATCACTGATTTTAATCCAGGAACAGCTGGAGACAGGCGCCTTACATCTGTGCCATCCAGCCTTCCTCTATTATGCCAACACTTGGGGTTCTTAAAAGTTACAAGAGCAGTCAGGCACCATATGTCGGGGTTAGAACATTTGCTATCCATAAAAATTATAGGTGGGAAGAAACAATCTAGTTATCTAAAGATAAACGTTGGAAGAAAGACTAGGAAAACACTCACACAAAATGTAATTTTGGGATGTAGCCCAATCATTAAAGGGTTAAACGTGAAAAACTGCAAACCAAACCAAACATCTTCTGCCCAATTCGAAGCAGTAGCTGGTGTAACTGGCCATCAGCATGCTCATTTGGGGGAGGTTGGCAACGATGAAGCTAGCATCTTTGGCATGTTTGGCCTGAGCTGAACATTTGTGATGCTATGTAATGGTCATAGAGGATCCATACCTATGATTACTGTGATAGGCTGGACTGAAAACATCCACCACACACTTAAAGGAGTTTTCTCACTTCAGCAAATGGCATTTATCATGTAGAGAAAGTGAATACAAGGCACTTACTAATGTAGTGTGATTGTCCATATTGCTTCCTTTGCTGTCTGGATTCATTTTTCCACCACATTATACACTGCTCGTTTCCATGGTCATGATCACCCTACAATCCGTCAGTGGTGGTCGTGCTGGCACACTATAGAAAAAAGTGTCGGCCTCTCTGGTGGCTGGGACCGTGGAAGTGCACATATGCTAGTGCTTTTTCTGATAGTATGCAAGCACGACCACTGCTTCTGGATTACAGGGTGGTCGTAACCATGGAAATGAGCAGTGTATAATGTGATGGAAAAATGATTCAAGCCAGAAAAGGAAGCAATATGGACAATCACAATACATTAGTAAGTGCCTTGTATTACCTTTCTCTACATGATAAATTCTATTTGCTGAAGTGAGAGAACCCCTTTAATTCTTATATATATATATATTTACTGTGATGTGAACCACTCGGCTGGTGGAGGCATCCGTCACTGCTCTGATGTTGTCTTGGTGGCAGCTAGTCTCGCTTCAGGCTGGTACCAGATAACACCGAGAGTGCAGTGCGCTATCTTCTTGGCAGCTCAACAGCAAGAAAACTCACAGCTGACGGGCTTAGCCGGAATGCAAGTGGTCAGCATTTTTCTCGGAGTTACTGGAAAGAGGGAAACGCATTTCACAGCTTGACTGTCTGAATTACTGTCACATCATTTGCGGAGCTGTAAGCAGCCATATGACATCTGTAGAGGCTAGCGCATGCAGAATACAAAGTAGCGGTGGCTTCTGATGACCATCACATGCCTGCCGATACAACTACAGTACCATCCAATCACCTTCTTGTGACACCTATTTATAATATACATTATTTCTGTGCAGTTACATGGCAGATTTTGCTGTCAAAATTTTAGCATGGATACCGCACTTAAATTCCCCTGGCAGCCATGTGGCAGGCAGTGCTGAAATTCGTGGGCCTGTGGTTTAAAACCGCACCAAGATGGGACATGTCCCTTCTTGGCACGTTGTGTGGACAGCCGCTGCTTGAGCCGTGGCTTTAGTCCGTTTTTGGCTCTATTCAGTGGAGCTAAGCCGCCAGCAGGTTCACGGCATCTAAAAGAGCAACCGCTACAGAAACCGCAGTGTTTTCTGCCACGGTATACGTGGTGGATTTTGAGAGCGTTTTAATGGACCCTAAGTGGAATATTTTTAGTTGTTGGGTTATCCGGTACTTTTCTCAGTTTTTATTATGTGTTTGCGTTTGCATTTCTATTGGTGCACAGTTGTTTCCCTATGTTTTGCTTGTTTATACTTGTTTATAATAGTAATTTGTAATTTAATCAAATTGTCACAAATTTTGTATCTACTGTGCGTGGAGTCTTTGATTATTGGAGTTGTCCATCTTTATAAGTAACAAATACAAATAGTACAGAGTTTGGCATCTTCACTGCATTAGTCTGTAGTCTCAGGGCTGTTGGAGGCTCCACTGGCACTTCTGTCAGATTTGACATTAAGAATAGCTGTGCTCTTCTTACCATTAAATTATGGAACCCAGGCGGACTCCATTGTAGTCCTGTTGGGTTCCATCAGATGTACCCCATTGTAGTTCCATTAGACAGACCTCTCTGTAGTTCCATTGAGTTCTATCAGACGGACCGCTTTGTAGTCCCATTAGGATCATCATACGTCAGATCTGGCACAGTGGCAGCCATTTGGGCAGACTAGAGGGGCCAAATGGTTCTTATCTGCCGACACATTCTAGGTTTCTATGATGTACAATATATTAATAAATAATAATATAGAAATATTTTCTTTAGGTAGGCACACTTTTCACATTTTTTCACAGTTTGTGACGGCAGATTTTTATTTTTTGCATTAGTTGTCATTTACTAGCCCCGACTTACAGACTTTAGAGATGCTATAATGAGCCGCCCCCTCTAATAGCATGGATGGGCTCCTGCAATGCAGTTCTCTGGGAGAGTTCATTTTTATACTAAAATGTATTATATAGGGGGTCATTTACTATCCAGAAATACGCCTATATTAGACATATTTCTGGTGCAGATTGCGACGCAAAGGTTATTTGCATCGCAATCTGCGACTTTTACTCACTCATGCCAGGTCTAAAAAAGTGGGTGGAGAAGGGGGCAGGCCTGTCTCATTCATCATTTTCTACACTGTTTTAGGCCCGTTTGAATACCTTCCATGCTTCCAAGCCAATGAAGAAGCAGGGGTTTCTGGGAAGTTTTTGCTCAGCAGTCTATATAAGGGTCCATTGACATGTCCGCATAATGGGTCCACACCAATTTTGCGGAACGGGTGCGAACCCATTCATTTTCAATGGGGCCCCAAAAGATAATACAGACAATTGCACGAAAAGCATGAACAAGAAGAGTTACAGAAGGAGAGAGGACCCTGCCTGCAAGGGCTCACAATCTACAAGACTATAGGACATTATAACTGCTGATGAATATATCTCTGTGATTTTTGATACAATAGACTTCCTTTTCATGCCTACGCAGGTCAGACAGATGTAGCAGAACTCATTTTTTCTAGTAATGTAAAGCTGGATTTGACATGCAGCGCATCTTTTTCATGATATCAGCTTGCAATGTAGACACCTCTTCTATTCCACCATGTATCTTTATAGTTACAGAGTACTTGTTTCTTGCCTGGCTTAGATGAGGGAAACCTACTAAGGCCTCTTTCACACTACCGTATGGCTATTTCAGTGTTTTGCGGTCCGTTTTCCGTGGATCCGTTCCGTTTTTTTTGTTTCCGCAAAAGGAAAAAAAAAAATGGTAGTGTGAAAGAGGCCTAAGAGTTGTGATGATGAACAATCATGATATTCAGCCAATCCAATCAGCGCCATTCCTCTGTCAATGGTATTGGAGTCCCTTGCCCTATCTTGTCATTTTGTACATGGACCGATGACCCACCAAAATATTGTGCCTAAAAAGTGCCGTAGATGTGTAACTGATCTTTTGGCCTAATTTTTGTTGTTGTAAATATTTAAATTCTTATTAAAACAAACATTCTGATCTTTTCTTAAGGCCTCTTTCACAAGGGTGTGTGCGCCCCGTTGCCATATTGCGGACCACATTTGCGGATCCGCAATACACGGGTGCCGTTCCGTGGGCATTCCGCATCACAGATGCGGACCTATTCACTTCAATGGGTCCGCAAATCCGGAGATGCGGAATGGTTTGAAACGGAACCCTACGGAAGCACCACGGAGTGCTTCCGAGGGATTTTGTCCCGTACTTCCGTTCCGCAAAAAGATAGAACATGTCGTATCTTTTTGCGGAACGGGCGGATCGCAGATCCTATTCAAGTAAATGGGTCCGCGATCCTCTGCGGCTGCCCCACGGACTGTGCTCGTGCAAAACCGTGTTTTCTACTGTTCCTTTGTTATTCCTCCAGGAACTGTATAAACAACCGGATGCTCCACGTCACTTACCAATGTCGTTTTTTTGTCTTTCTTACCTAGATTACCCGGCTTTACATTTTGCGTGTTTTTTCTCTGTAGGTGAAGACTAAAACTGAAGTTTCAACATTTCAGAGGAAGCTGTGATGTTCTGACTATCAACAATGGGCAAGCGCTATCCAGGTTCGTCGTATCGACCAAGCAGTTCATGTAAGTATTCACCACAGTCATACCCCATGTAGAGCTGTTGTAACGCACCCTGATACATACTGTACATATATTTCTCATGAAGACAATGTGATTTATCACTGAAGTCAACCTGGTGATCATCTACAGGTCCAGCCTAAAAAAACAGAGGATATATCCTGGGGAACCTGCAGACAGCCATACATTTCATCTGCATTCAAATGAATGGCCGACTGCATAAAACATGGACGGGCCCGCTGTGCCTCCATATGGTGCTGTGCCAAGTGGTTGTCTCTGTGAGAATTGTCAATTAGGAATAATTCTTTTTATTTTTGCTGTGACCTGAATCATTTTTGAATGGTACAATAAAGGTCCAATACTTGCAGCTCAGATTTTATCAGTGAGATTAATGGGAACAAATGACCATAATTCAGCTCTGGATGGCAGACATGACAGAATACTGCACTATAGTAGCCAGCTGTCTCTCAGCCTCATATATAATCTTTTCCCAATCTAGGGGTGGCGGTGTTTTGATGGTATTGTAGCTCTTTCCCATTCAATCTAATCCCAGACAGCCCCTCTAACTGTCATATTAGGGATCTCTGTGATTATTCATAACAGTGAGACATAATATTGTGATCTATATGTAGTTATTATAATAAAACATTAAGGCTGCTCCCACATCTACATGTTCCTTTCTGGTTTTGAGATCCAGCAGAGGATCTCAAAACCGGAGGAAAACGCTTCAGACAATAAATGGGGATAAAACTTCACAAACCAGAACAAAGTGCGCCAAAATGCATTCCGTTCCGGTTTGTTGCGTTCCCTTGCCGGACACAAAATTGCTGCAAGCAGTGTTTTGTGTGTAGCATGATAAACTGAACATGCCAGATCCGGCACCAAATAAGTCAATGGTGCTGGATCCTGCGCCCATTGACCTACAGTGGTTTTAATGTCGGATCCGTCATGTTCATTTTCGATTTTCATTTTGCAGATGGTTGTATTATTAGAACGGATGTGTTTTGCTGTGGTTTTGACATCCCATGCCGAATCTCAAAACCGGACAGCAAAAACTCATATGTGAAAGTAGCCTTAATCTGGCTTCGGTGGTAATGGACCCTGAACCTTGCATTTTACATTAACTGATTTAAAGGCCGTCTGTAAGCAGACTTGTACCTATGACACTGGCTGACCTGTTGCATGTGCGCTTGGCAGCTGAAGACATCTGTGTTGGTTCCATGTTCATATGTTTTAATATATGCAAATGACCCTCTAGGAGCAACGGGGACATTGCCATTAAACCTAGAGGCTCTGCCTTCCCTGCATCTGCCGCGCCCACTCCACTTTGATGGACGGGCCAGGCTGTGTAAATGTGATCACGCCTGGGACCAACACAGATGCCTTCAGCTGCCAAGCGCAAGTACAACTGGTCAGCCAGTTTCATAGGTACTTGTTTGCTGAAAGATCCTTTAAAGGAGTTTTCCAGCCAGTGTTTGTTTTTTTATCAGGCTTAAAAAAAAATCTAATAGTCATACTGCCCTCACCAATCCCTGCTGCTCCTGTTCCAAAACTTTTCCTTCCTGATCCCTTTCAACACACAGGAAATGACCACTGAGCCAATCAGTGACCTCTGTCTCCGCCAGCTATTGGCTGAGAGGTTGTTTCCTGTTTGTCAAGAGGGATCAGGAAGCAGAGACCTGCAGCAGATCCTGGAAGTGACAGAATGGGAGTGGTGGGGTATGACTTTTAAAATAATTGTTGGCTGGACAACTGTTTAAAATAAAGATTTTTTTATGTCTTAAATACTAGACTGCTCTTACCTTTTTCTGGAATAACATCTTCCTACTTGCGTCTTGTACTCTTCTCAGATGTGCGGCAGTCTTGGCAGCATTTGTGTCAGATACCACTCACTTCCCAAGTCATTTCCTCTCTTATAAATCACATCCTTAGAGAACGCTCTGTAACGCTTGTGACTTTAGCTTATTGGATTTGGTGAGCTCTGTTTCCTGATGTCTATTTTCAATCTCTGTTGATCTGATGGACAAATAACAGCTGCCTCCTCCAATTACTATACGACCTTGCAGTGTTACTTAAGTTTTTTTTTGCATTTTCTGACTAATTCTTTAGGTAACATTTTTCTCCATTTTAGTTCACGAGTGACAGGGAACAGATATACCCCATATATAGAGCATGACATTTACAACTAAACCACTGATCCTCTTCTGCACCAGTTGGGGTAGTGAGCACATATTCTTCTATATATGCTTCTCCTCCCAGACTGTTCAGTTACTCTGAATAAACTACAAAATATGTCTATATAATTATTATTTTTTATTATATGTTAATTGGAAGTGTGGTAGCAGTTGAGTAGTACAGTCAATAATAAGAAACTTCGTAATATCTTCTTGGAAAAAATGCTTCTTTCTCCACTTATCAGGCTTCTCTCCCTTCTCCTAAACTGTTCACTTAGGATCCATTCAGACGACCGTATTATTGGTCCACATCCGATCCCCGTTTTTTGCGGATCAGATTCAGACCAGCTTGTTTCAAATGGGACCACAAAAGATGCAGACAGCACACCGTGTACTGTCTGCATCCATACGTCTGTTCCACGGCCCCGCAAAACAGATAGAACATGTCCTATTCTTTTCCATTTTGCAGATAAGAATAGGCATTTCTAAAATAGGGCAAAATGCCTGGACTGAAAAAGGGGGCAAGCACAAGGCCAGTATCCGTGTTTTGCTGAACAGCAATTTGTGGTCCTCAAAAACGGATACAGTCTGAATTCACAGAGAAATCGGTCTACATAATTATCATATGTTTATTAGGATCATGGTAGCAGGCTGGCAACAGAGATACAATTTATATTAGAGTGGAACAGACACATTTGTGTCATAGGCTATGTTTCTCCTCATGCCCCACAGGGTGACACACAGAGTGTCTGTGGGTCCATAATTAATTCTCCGTGTCCCAGCATATGAAGCCCTTGCACACAGCTTTGCCCCAAGGACCCTGAGGAAGAATTAAAGGGGTGGTCGTACTTGCACACTGTAGGAAAAAGCAGTGTCCTGTCTGGTGGTGGGGACTGTGGGAATACACAAAGGCTAGTGCTTTTTCTTATAGTCTGCAAGCACGGCCACCACTGCTGGATTTGAGGGTGGTCGTAAACATAGAAAGGAACAGTGTAAAATGTGAAAAATGAATCCAGCCAGCAAAGGAAGTAATATGGTGTGACGAACCCCGCCGCTTGCGGCCCCACCTGACGTCAACTACCTCGAGCTCACGAGATACGGTTTTGTCACTGATTTCCAAAACGTGACGTTACGTCCTTCCTGGGACACATAAGGTCAGCTTGGTATAATTTACACAGACACCTCCTGTCCATGCAGGCACAGGGAGTGAGAGAGGGCCCACGCGACGTCCGGCGTGACTCCACACTCGCTCACAGCCCTCAAAAAAAGCTGAGAGAGCCTTTTCACTGCCCCAGTGAAACAGAGCTTTGCCAGCCCTGTAGACTGCCACCAGTTCCTCGTTTTGATATAAGCCCAGTCCGCTAACCGGATTATATAGGGTGAGAAACCAACCCTCAGTAGTGTATAACAATTAGTGAACAAGGACAGCATAAGATTAAATTATATATTTAATTGCCCTAGACAATACACGATATACACAGAGTAGCCAAAGACCCACAAAACCCATTATGGCCCATAGCTCCATACCAGAAGGTCACAGGGAGATGGTTCTGGAACCAATGGATCTGCCTGGGTTCCGGCTACAGGTGGAGACCAAACATGGTGCCGTTATAAGGTTCCTACTGGGAGATCTCTGCATCTCCCCTTCCTGGCATTCTACCCCCAAACTGTGACCAGGGGCAAGTTCGTCTTGGCCCCAGGGTTGCGGATATGGACCTTATTTTTCGCCTATAAGACGCTCTTTTTACCCCCCAACCGCATGCTGCACAACGCGGTCAGAGGTATATCAGCGAGGAGGGGCTGGGGGTCGGCATCTTGTTTTGCCCAGTGCAGTCACTGTATTCTATTGCAACGGGCCCCGCTCTTTGTACTAATCGTATCTAACTGCAGGCAATGTTTAACTATAGAAAATCTTCAATCCAGCAGCCTGTACTTACAACCATAGCAGGCAGGAGGCTGGGCGGGCGGGCACTGGTAGCGTAACTCACTACGTCACGTGCCTGCTCCGCCCACTTTATGAATGAAGCAGGCGGCGCAAAGATTTTCTATAGTTAAACATTGCCTGCAGTTAGATACGATTATTACAGTGAGCGGAGTGCAATAGAATACAATGACTGCACTGGGCCCCGCTGTATTGGGGGTCATTCACAGGGATACTGTTATAGGGGGGATCTGTGGATGACACATAACATAAGATGCTATTTATCTGTCATCCACAGATCCCCCCCATAGCAGTGTCATGCCATCCACAGACGCCCCATAACAGTGCCATCCACAGACGCCCCCATAACAGTGCCATCCACAGACGCCCCCATAACAGTGCCATCCACAGACGCCCCCATAACAGTGCCATCCACAGACGCCCCCATGACAGTGCCATCCACAGACGCCCCCATAACAGTGCCATCCACAGACGCCCCCATAACAGTGCCATCCAGACGCCCCCAGAACAGTGCCATCCACAGACGCCCCCATAACAGTGCCATCCACAGACGCCCCCATAACAGTGCCATCCACAGACGCCCCCATAACAGTGCCATCCACAGACGCCGCCATAACAGTGCCATCCACAGACGCCGCCATAACAGTGCCATCCACAGACGCCCCCATAACAGTGCCATCCACAGACGCCGCCATAACAGTGCCATCCACAGACGCCCCCATAACAGTGCCATCCACAGACGCCCATAACAGTGTCAGCCATAGATCCCCCATAACAGTGCGTTATCCACAGATCCCCCCTAATAGTGTCATTCACAGGCTACTATTAGTTCAAAGCCCACCAAAAGCACACCTTTTGGTTTAAAATATTTTTTTTCTTATTTTCCTCCTCAAAAACCTAGGTGCGTCTTATGGGCCGGTGCGGCTTATAGGGCGAAAAATATGGTAACTGGTTTATGCCTGTGATGGACGGGCAATTCATAATTCCTTATAAACCCCAGGTTCCATGATGTCTGATGGATTTTTTTGTTCTGATGACCACCTGATTCATCCTGCCAGAGAGGTTTGAGTTGCCACTGTGGCTGAGCGAGGTGTGAACTGCAAACACGTGGTCTGTTTTGAAGCCAGGGCCCCTGTGGAGCTTGCTCCCTCTGGTATCTGACAGAAAATGGCTGGAATTAGATCATAACTCCACATTCCTCACATATGGATAATAAAAATAAATTAGTAAGTGCCTTGTATTAACTTTTTCTACATGATAAATGCTATTTGCTGAAGTGAGACAGCCCTTTAAGTTCTTTGCTCCTAAACATTTCGGCTGCATAACATTCATGCATTACACGTACTTGGCTCTTTATCTCGATACAACAATGAGTCCACAGATCCAGCTTTGGAATGATTAAATGCAGCAATGCATTTGGAGATAGATGAGTTTGTATTGGTAGTACATATGGCAGTGTGTGGTTTCTTTGTTTAGTGGTTTCGCAACACTGCTAGCTTATTATTTTGACAAGCCCATATGTCATCAGTTGTGCAATTATACCTGTAGATGGTAGAAAGTGCTAGACATTTTTTCTACTTAGATTTTTTTTGCAGCTCATGAAGTAAACAGATTTATAAAAATAATCCGTTTTGGAGCCATTTTTTGTTAAGAACATATATGTTAAAGGAGTATTTTTCGGGGTCCGTCCACCACCATGCGCTGCTCCCATAGAAGTGAATCGGAGCATACTGTGCACGGGCGGCCCCTGCTCCCAATTTATTTCTATGGGGGAGACTTTTCTGCGGCCCCATAGAAATAAATGGAGGGCGGCTGCGCATGTGCAGTGCACCCTCCGTTCATTTCCCCGCTCCGTTCTCATTGTAGGTGCGGGTCCCAGAGGTGGGACCCGCACCTATGAGACAATGGGGTCATATCCTAGCGATATGCCCCCATTGTCTGAGATGGCAAAACCCCTTTAATTTTCTTTTCATACTGTACCTTCAGTTTTTAGCTTATAGAGACCAGGGGGCAGAAACTGTGGACTCCTACTCTCCTATTGCAGACAGGGCAGTGGGGGAGGGCTTCGGCTGCAGCCAGTTGCCTTACAGTCAGACGCAGATTGGAAAGAAGGAGAAAAGGGTGAAGAACTGCTTGGCTTATCTTTACCGATCAAGTCATCTAGATAATTCAGCCCAAGTCAGTCAGTGTCCAGATTATTTGACGGTTCTGTGCTGAAAGTTCTGGACCACTGGATGCTGGTTTAAAGGAATTGTGCTTTATTTATGTAGTACATGAAGTTCCAATGTGTATGTTCTTATTACTGCACTGCTGTAGTATTCACTATAGACACTTTAGGGTTACGGTTATCTTTTAGTATTACATGGGCTTTTACAGTTTCCTCTAATACTGGGTGTAGTCTGGACCTCTTCCTGAAATATAGAACTTCCTATAATCATGGACAAAGGAGTAGCCTGGCTGTATGGGAAAAGGAGGCCTTGTGTCCTGTAATGCTGAGCAATGCCGGGGAGAATTGAGGTGATTCATTTCCTGGCTGAAATATGTCCTTGATTTTTTTATTACTTTTTATCTGTAATTATTCTTCCAAGTGTGTTTTCTACATTTTATCAAGATGTAATGTTATAACAATTGTAGCATGATTAATTTGGGGGTTAACAGCGGTTCTTTGCAGTGCAAAAAAGAATTGCCCATAAGAAGAACATATGGTATATACATTGTCGGTATTTCGTTAAGAAGTCAGAGTAATATTGCAATTGGGGAAGGTTTAGAGTGTGATTTGAGTCCTGCCAAGCCTCATTGCTTCTTCTTTGCCTGGGGCTGACTGCCAGTTTGGCTTTTAGCTAAAAACCGGTGACAGACTGCTTGCTAGGAGCATACTGCCTGATAACCTCAATTAAAAGACTGAAGCTGAAGGGGCGTAGCTGTACAGGTGCAGAGACTGCATTTACCCCTGGACCCGTAGCCAGTCTGTCATGTAAAGAAATATAACTACTTATCATAATGTGCACTGTGATGTAACTGTGTGCATTATTTTCTGCTTTATCATTGTGTTTCTTACCCATGTGCTGTGGTATCAATGTTAAAGGGGTATTCCCATCAAATACAATAGGGGCATATCGCTAGGATATGTCCCCCATTGTCTGATAGGTGCGGGACCCACCTCTGGGACCCACACTTACAACGGGAACGGAGCGGAGAAAGGTGGTGGAGGGCGTATGTCACGGACGTACCGAGACATACGGACGTTCCCAAGACAGGTGGCAGGAGATCTGTGAGACCGTGGTTTGATCTGACATGTTTTCCTTTTGGATCAAATGATGTCTGTTTTGTTTCTGGTGCTTCCAACACCTTCTTTCCCCAGGTGTGGCTATTAGGGTCATTTAACCTTCTCTATTTATAGTTGTTTCTCCCGCTATGCTATGCGGTTTATAGCTTCTGTTGGACTTGTGGTTAGCTTGTGTTTGGTTCTCGGCTGAGTTCCTGTTGCTACCAAAGCTTCATTGAAGATAAGTGTTTCCTTTCCCCTTTGTATTTTGTTCATATACATATATATATATATATATATATATATATATATGTGTGTGTGTGTTGCCTTTCCCTGTTGTTTGTCATTAGGCCTGAGGGTGACTCCTGTTCGTCCTTTTGGAGGAACAGGTAGATTTAGTCCTGACATTAGTTCCAGGGTCCTATAGGGTGAGATAGGATTCTAGGTATCTGGTGTATGAACTTGCCTACCTTTGGGGCCTGTTCATACTGGTAGTCTGTCAGGACTGGAGTTAGGGTTTTCTCTAGGAGGTGTCCATCTTCCTTCCCTAGTTTCCAGGCCTTATTCCGGTATCCCCTTTCCCTCCTATGCTCGGTGTGGTGTTTTCCTCCCACACATGAGCTTGACAGCGCACTGCGCATGCGCAGCTGCCCTCCATATATTTTTGTGGGGCTACCGAAAATAGCTGAGCGCTGGCTCGGCTATTTCTGTCGGCCCCATAGAAATACATGGGAGCTGTGGCTGCGCAAGCGTGGAGCGCTCTCCACCACCTTTCCCTGCTCCGTTCTCGGTGTAGTTGCAGGTCCCAGAAGTGAGATCCTAGCGATATGCCCTTATTGTCTGTGATGGGAATACCCCTTGAATTATTCCTGAAATGTAAAAGCACTAATTTTAGTGCTTTAAATTTAGCAAGCCCTACACTCCAAAATTCTGGCTTCAAAAAGTCACAAAAAGATGGTTTTGCTAAGTTTTGGCTTTATTTTTACACTACTCACTCAGTTTTTATAAATGTCTCTGGAAAGTAGGTGTGGTCAACTATGTTAATTAGTTTAACTCCAGACTTATCAACTGTAATGTTAAAAGTCGCTAAAAAGGCGCAGTCTCACTCCATTATGGGGGGTGGAGTAGAAGAGCTGGAGTAGCATGTCTAGACAAAAGTGTCATGTTTAAAGATGCATTAGACTTATTAAACAACAACCAACATGTGATAAAGTTTGCACAAATTCCGTTAACGCAAAGTAAAGGAAAACTGACTTTAAATATTACCTGCATGGTAAATTTCCTTACTGCTATACTGTGTCATCACTGTGTTTGTTATCCTTGTACTATGTTACTGTGCTTTTTTTTTTTTTTTTTTTTACATCTGTTGTGACATCACTGTCCTAAGGCATTCGCTGTGACGTCACTATGTTTGTTTATTATTTTTGGTCTGTGACATCACTGTGCACCTTATTCCCTCATTATGATATCAGTGTGGGCATTAACCCTTCCCTATGGCTTCAAAGGGTTTATTATCTAATAATGCAACGTCACCATGTGCATTATTGCCATAAAAAGTCTTCTACATTAGATGGACTTGCCACCATCACTAAATATACATAAATGCACAGCTGAATTAACCTTTTAATTAAAAAAGATTCCCATTGGGGTGTCCGCTGTCGCCACTCCTATTTGCAGTTGCTATAGAGCCACTGGCTGCGCTTATTAGGCAGGATTCTCAGAATAAGGGCTTTAAATAAGCAGAGTCGGAGGAAAAGCTGGCATTATATGCCGACGACATGCTATTATTTTTGAATGATGTGAGAACCTCTGTGGTTATGGAGATTATAGATCTGTTTGGCAGCTACTCAGGGTTATCTATTAACTGGACCAAATCGGCTATTATGCTGATGTCACTGCAAGAAGATAAGAGGTGGGTGGAGAAGATCCCAATCCTGAGTGTAGGTCCCTTCAAATATTTAGGCATTTGGGTAACCCGTAATGCACAAGATTACTGTGTTTCTAATATTCTTCCGATACTGGGGAAAATGAAACAAAAGATACAGTCTTGGCTCAAACTGCCTCTTTCAATGATAGGACGGGCTAATCTGGCCAAAATGATTTTAATGCAACAATTTTTATATGTATTACATAATGCACCAGTATGGGTTCCAGGGTACCTATTCCGCAAAATAGATGGTATATTTAGAGATTTAATATCGAAAAAGATGACTGCTAGAATAGTACTAACCAAACTACAGCTACCTTAGACAGAGGGAGGTATAGCCTTGCCCAACCCATGGGTGTACTATATATCTGCACAATTGCAGCACATGCAAGGATGGGGGATAGAGGATGGCAGTATTGTATTGGGCTCTAGGAGGCTAATTATACAGTCCCTATTGTCTGACAAATCTTTGATGGAGGCACTAGAGACACATAAGTTTCGACTGAGATCACCGGGCCTACCTGCCATGCTCCTGATGCATAAAATTTGAGAGAAAGCAAAGGAGATAATTGGAGTTACTGGATGTACAAAATACAATACAATCGTGTTCAGCGGCTCACCTTGCTTCTTCACAAAGACCTGGTGCTCACTCCACGGATTCACCCAAATCCGGTTAAAAAATTGCAAAGTAATATAGTAACTGGAGGGCACTCAATTATCAGAGAACATCAGGGCAGGATGTCAGTAATCCCAATTTATTACCTAAAATAATGTCTAAAATGGTGACAGAGCTAAAACCGTACTCACATATATCTAAAAACATACAACTGAAAACATGTAATTAAAAACATACACATAAAGCAAAATTGACCGCACAGTAAAATGTCCACACAATCCGTGTAGGGCTGCAATGTCCGTATGCAACTCAGGTCAGGTGTATGACCGCATGTATGCAGATTCAATTAGTGTGCAAACTCAGCAGGCAGTATAGGTCAAATGTTCAACCAATATAGTCTTGTCCAAAACTTCATACAGGCCCCATAGGGCAAAGTACATTACCCCTCCTGCGTCCCCTTGATCTTGCTCCAGCCACTTGGACTCAGGTCTATAACGCGGCGTCCCACGTGACCTGACTGCGTCCCACGTGATGCATGTAGCTGTTGTAAGGCTGGTCAGTGCGCTGGGTCCTAAGATCCGGACCGTATGGTTGTATCCGCACTGGAGATCACTCTCTGGGGGTCCAAGGGGTACAGTGACTTTTGGTACTGTCACCTCAGAGTTCCAATGAAAAGTCCTGTGCTGTCATGAACCAAACCGGACGCGTTTCAGGGATCAAGCCCCTTCCTCAGCGGTAATCCCAAACCGGACGCGTTTCGGGGATCAATCCTCCTTCCTCAGCGGTAACCGATTACCGCTGAGGAAGGGGCTTGATCCCCGAAACGCGTCCGGTTTGGTTCATGACAGCACAGGACTTTCCATTGGAACTCTGAGGTGACAGTACCAAAAGTCACTGTACCCCTCGGACCCCCAGAGAGTGATCTCCAGTGCGGATACAACCATACGGTCCGGATCTTAGGACCCAGCGCACTGACCAGCCTTACAACAGCTACATGCATCACGTGGGACGCAGTCAGGTCACGTGGGACGCCGCGTTATAGACCTGAGTCCAAGTGGCTGGAGCAAGATCAAGGGGACGCAGGAGGGGTAATGTACTTTGCCCTATGGGGCCTGTATAAAGTTTTGGACAAGACTATATTGGTTGAACATTTGACCTATACTGCCTGCTGAGTTTGCACACTAATTGAATCTGCATACATGCGGTCATACACCTGACCTGAGTTGCATACGGACATTGCAGCCCTACACGGATTGTGTGGACATTTTACTGTGCGGTCAATTTTGCTTTATGTGTATGTTTTTAATTACATGTTTTCAGTTGCATGTTTTTAGATATATGTGAGTACGGTTTTAGCTCTGTCACCATTTTAGACATTATTTTAGGTAATAAATTGGGATTACTGACATCCTGCCCTGATGTTCTCTGATAATTCAGTGCCCTCCAGTTACTATATTACTTTGGATGTACAAAATATACCCCTATTTGGAGGAATGAAAGGTTGGGGGAACTATTCCAGCTGGAAGGTTTTGACAGTTGGGAAAAAGCTGGGGTAACAAGAATAACACATCTGTACTTAGAGAATAATCTTAAATCCTTTCAACAACTACAGACAGAATTTCAATGGTCAAACCGTGTATTTTACCAATACTTACAATTGAGACATGCCATGCAGACTCAGGAACGGAAGAGTCCTCCTCTGGCTGTGCACTCCATGCCGGTGATTGATTCAGTGGTGCAGGCCAGATTATCGCGCACGATTATCTCCATGGCTTATGCCAGTCTACTAGATAAAGTAGTATGTGATCCATTAGCCAGTCTTAAGGCTAAATGGGAGAGGGATGTTGGAGAACTGTCGGAGGAAAAATGGAGGGATGTTTTGGGGGCAGTACCCACGATATCTATGAGTGTGGCACATAGGCGATCGCAATTATTCCTTATTCATAGGGTATACAAGACGCCACGACTCCTGTTTAAGATGGTTCTACGTGCGGATTCTAACTGTCCTAGGTGTTTTGGTCCTGCACAGAACTAGAGCGTTTCTGGTGTGGAGTGTATAGACAAATAGAAAACAGCTATGGAGTTATTTTACCAAAGACTCCACTGGTGGGGTATCTTGGGTATGTAGAGGACCTAACAACCACCAATGATTATAAATTAGCAATTGCTAAATTATTGTACATTGCACGTAAATCCATTGCAAAACACTGGATACAGCCGATCTCTCCGACTAAATTAGAGTGGATAAATATGGTCATTCATATGATATCCATGGAGAGTGGCATCTATATTAAAAGAGGCACTGTACGGAAATTTAAGAAGCAATGGCAGGTGTGGCTGGCTGGACCTGGGGGGAAGTCTCAGAGATTGATGCATATTTGGAATGGAATGGTCCTAAGAGGATTTGGAAGTTAAGATGTAAGAGAATTGGAGCATTTTTGTCCATGTCGAGGGAGATGACCACACGGAGAGGGGGAGTTGGGGGGGACTGGGAGATTTAATAAATGTTTATTTGATGCAGTGTTATTGACGTGCTGATTTAGATAAAGTATGATTGATTTTACTGTATTGATATCCTATTGTCATATAATGTACGGTTAATCTGAATAATTGGCTGTATGTAAAACCTTTAATAAAAATGATCTGATTGAAAAAAATAAATAAAAATTCCCATTTATTCTAAAATTAGACTAAATTTTGCAGGACTGTAAACTGTACCCTATTGTTTTTTATACTCATTGTTAACATTGTCCTTTCAATAGCAGTCTGTTTTATTATAGTTTTTAGTTTAATGTGGTGATGACTAATGTAATAGCCCAGTATCTTTTTACCAATAATTCTAATAACAATAAGTTAAAGGCTATGGACACCTTTTAGAGCAATTTTTTAACGATTGCATTTTATTCATTTTGTCTAAAAATAACAGTAAATTCATTCGGTCTTTCTTAAACATTTTCAGCAGATTTTATGATACATGCAGTTAAAATCATTCCATTTGCAGATTGATCCTCCTGAATTTTGTCAACTGACGGCCTTATCTCTGATCTCCTGACTTCATTAACACTCATTATAGCTCAACTCTTATCAAACTGATAAGAATATGGTTTAAATGAATATTTATGAGGTCTTTAGATCAGAGATAAGGCTTCACATGAGCAGTCAGCTGATGGAATTCAGGAGGGACAATTAAAAATCCGTCTGTAAGTAGACTGATTTTTAATTGCATGTATTACAAAAACGGCTGAACATTTTATAATAAACACCCTTTAAAAATGTTTTTTTTATAGCTCAAAATGAATAAAATGCAATCATGAAAAAATTGCCCCGAAGGTGTACATAGCCTTTAAAGTAGAATTTTCTGTGCTGGTTCTTGAAAAGCTTTAATTGGGCATAAAATGCAGTTACATTATGATATGAGCCATACAAATATGTATTGAGAACCTAATAAACCAAGTGACACAAATATACATTTTCTTTCATTTACATTTGAACTGGTTATGTCTAGTGTTTAGTGAATTTCCTCATGCTTTGTGGTAGCGAATCGATTTTCCCTGAATGGCGGTAAAAAATAAAGTAAAAAATCATACTTACCTCATCCATTCAAATGCAACGAGCCAGCGGCCGCCATCTTGATTAAAGATGTCACACAAAATCTTGTGCGCGGTGACATATGACGTCACCGCGTTGGCCGAGATGAATGGCTGACTATGTAGAGCATTGGCCATGTATTCCACTGCGAGTGACACTCTTTGGGACTCCTTTTATGACATTTACGGTATTTGCTCTAATAATACATTTACTGCTAATAATTTCATCAATCAATAAAAAAAATAGGTCATTTTTCCAACCGTGAGTTAATTATCATTTGACTTAGTCAAAGATACAAACATATCTTAGGTCAAATCTAAAGATAAAGGTGTTCAGTTTGTAGCTGAAAAACTCCAACAGGAACCAAATATCTACAGCGTATCTGCAATCTGCTCTAGCAGTGTAGTAACGGAAATGGAGAAGTAGCAATCTGGTTGACGCGTTTCGGACGATAAACAGGTCCTAAATCAAAACCTGACAGTACTAGAGACCAAGAAAGTCTTCATATGTACCATGAGAAATTCTCTTCCTCTCAGGCTGCTACCGATTCTATCGGCATTATGTAACCAATTAAAAACAACCATTTATTAAGAAGATTCTCATATTGCATGAAATTATATTGCATACGTATAAGGCTACTTTTACACTGGCGTTTTGGCTTTCTGTTTGCGAGATCCGTTCAGGGCTCTCACAGGCGCTCCAAAACGGATCAGTTTTGCCCTAATGTATTCTGAATGGATAAGGATCCGCTCAGAATGCATCAGTTTGCCTCCGTTCCGTCTCCATTTCTGCATTGTTTTGGTGTTCGTCTGATCCAAACGGATCTGTCCTGCACACAATGTAAGTCAATGGGGATCAGTTTTCACTGACACAATCTGGCACAATAGAAAACGGATCTGTCCTCCATTGACTTTCAGTGGTGTTCAAGATGGACCCGTCTTGGCTATGTTAATGATAATACAAACGGATCCGTTCTGGATGAATGCAGACGGTTGTATTATCTAAACGGATCCGTCTTTGCTGATCCATGACGGGTCCGCACCAAACGCGAGTGTGAAAGTAGCCTTAGGCAGATATTAATCATTGCATTTACATTGCAATTTTAGTAATTTAACATTAAGTCGGTTCTGACATTTACACCAATATATTTCTTGATTGAGGAGAATTTTCCTCAAATCGCCCCCTCTCACTGGGGGATTAACCCTTTCAGTTTCCCCAAAATTGGAATCACCTGAACGAACTGTACAAAAATGTCTTCAAACATTGGAGGGATTGCAACCTTCTACATTGCTAGAATCGCCAATGTATCCTCTGATTCTATTTGCATATAGTGAAACCGTCACAGTGTGCGTTGCGCTATGTATACCACAAGACATTTTTGTAGCGTTCATTCAGGTGATTCCAATTTTTGGGAATTGAAGAGGTTAATCGCTCAGCAAGAGGGAGTGAATGGAGGAAAATTCTCATGTCCAAATGTAAGAACAGACTTAAAGGGGTTATCCAACAATGCTAACAAATGCTCCCCCATATGCCTGGCCCCTCACACTGAGTGTACTTACCTGGTTCCCTGTGCCTCTCCTAGACCCAGCAACACTGCTGCTTCTCCCTGTGCGTGGTTGAAAACATCCGATGTTGGGGCAGCCAATGATGGGGACGAGCCTCCCTAGTGTCACCCGTCACCGTCTGCCATTGGTTCCTTGCTCCGCTCCTGGTTCCCGCACCGCTGCTGATGCTTCTCCCTGTGTGCAGATGAAAACACCTGGTGCCGGGGGGGAGGGGCAGCGAATAGCAGATGGTGACGGGGACGAGCCTCCCTAGAATTGCGGGTGACGCTAGGGAGGCTCGTCCACACCTGCCATTGGCTGCCAACCACCCCCTGACACCGGATATTTTCATCCGCGCACAGGGAGAAGTAGCAGTGGCGGAGCGGGGAACTAGGTAAGTAGAATCAGTGTGAGGGGCCTGGCATATCGGGGGGCATTTGATAGTTTCGGATAACCCCTTTAATGTTATAATATTAAAATTGCAATATTAATTTAATGATTGCTGTCTGGTTTATATGTATGCAATATTGTTTCATGCTCTATGTGAATGCTTTTAATATATAGTTGGTTATAAGTGGTTGTGTAATGCCAATGGAAGCAGTAGCAGCAGAGAGGAGGAGACTTTCTCGTGGCACATGTATATACTCTCTTGGTCTCTACTTATTTATCTTCATAATGATTGCTATTGATGATTTGCCATTTGGTTTACGTTTAACTTCTGTTTTATTCTTTTTGTGCCCTCTTACACCTAGTTATTTGTTATATATTAGTCACTTCCTTGTTTTTAATTTTTCCCATCATCCCTCTTTTCAGATTGCTAACTTTAACCTTTATCCTGATCCATTGCTGACGTCCCCCGTGACCCATGTCTGAAGTCCTCCAAGGTTAGCATCCCTTCAGCATATTCCGTCTGGTGTTTCCATATGTTACTTATTATTTGTCTTATTTCATTCCACTTATTTCATGTCAACATTTTGAGATGGTTTCTTTTTTACAACTGATTTGAAAACGATTTACTAACATTTTTAACATTTTGAAAGGTGAATATCCCCACTACTTTACTACTCATCATAGCTTTTATTCCTTTAATCTAATGTTCTCCAGTACAGTCCTTAAGGAACCCCAACAGATCATGTGGTGAGAAGTTTGATAAAGGTGGCGTTTAACCTACATTCAGAGACCCTATTAGGGAATTATGAGCCATTAGAAGGTGGAGTCCCTTGATCAGGATGCTCTCTATTAAGCTTTATGCACATGACTGTGTCCATTTTGTGGTCTGCAAACCGCAGATCCAGTCCGTGTGTCATCTGAATTTTTTTTGGGTTAATCCATTGACTTTTGCAGAACGGACCTATGGATGCAGAAAGTACACTGATGATCCATGTGCTTTCCACATCCATGTGACCATTCCACAAAGAGATATAACATTTCCTAAACTTGGCTGCAAAATGCGGACCATGGGCCCATTGAAGTCAGTGGGTCCACCAAAAATACGTATGCGGCACGGATTATATCCATATTTTGCCGATCGGCAGTTTGCAGACCACAAAATACATATGGGCATGTGCATGAGGCCTTAACCAAAGCAAGAAGTAACTACTAGGAGCATATCTTGCTGTGGAGGACCCAACACATTCATGCTTTGCATTGCCAGCCCAATGATTTCATTAAGCACCATGCAGTACTTCACTTCTCCTGTGGAGGCACTACAGGAGAACTGAACACTTACTGTCAGGTTCCTCTGCAGATTACAGCTGAGTGGTGGGAGTCCTAGCAGCAGGATACCCTGTGATCAACCTCTTTTGAGGGGAGCCTGTTAACTGTTGAAAGCAGAAGATCCCTTTAATTATTCACTAAGTTAATTATCAGCACATGGGTTTTGTCTGTGGGGAATCCTCACGACATGACCTGTTGGGATTCCTTTAGAACTGGTTTAAGGAACAATCGGGCACATATTAAGACCAGTGTTTTAGATGCTGGTCTTAATAAGCCCCTGTGATGGCAGTGAATCGCTGAAGTTATGTAGAGTCGCCAGCCTCTCCATAACTTTGGGGCTTCCAGCGCCAGTTTAAATGTAAGACGGCTTCCTTACTGTCTTATATTTTCTGCCGGCCGGCCCCTTCCCCGCCCACACCACTCCCCCTTTTTTAGACCTGGCATGAGCGGGGAAGAAGTCGTAGAATCTGTGGCGGATATACGCCACAAAAGTTGCGTATATCTGTTCGTAAATAACCCCCTATGTTTTAATCCGTCCACTTTGTGGTTGGTTTCCAGAACCTGTTTTCAATTTATACTTTCAAACAATAGTTCTCACATTTTAGAGAATTCTGGAATAAAAAAAAAAATCAAAGATTCTGAGCCGAGACTTTGATAAGCTCGTCCTCCTTGTAAAGAACAGAAAGATAACATATTGCGAATACTTTTACTATGGTTGGATCTTTTCTTTATTTTATTAAAGCATACTTTTTCCCTGCGGTACACTCCAGTAGATATTTCTGGGTTGTTTTTTTTATCTGTCAGCATTGGATCAAAGGCAAGGCTTACAAAATTTTCTTTTGCATTTATGATGGTTTAGGGATTCAACTTCTAAAAAAAATGTTACATGCTATCAGGCTGTCATTGTGTTATGTCTGAATTCTTCCCCTTCCAGTCTCCATTTGCCCTCGGTGTTTCAACATGTTTAATAGCCCACAGTGACAGTGAGGGCGATTGATCAAAAGTGTGCTTAGTTGCCCATAGCAGCCAATCAGATTCCACCTTTCATTTTTCAGAGCTCCTTTGGAAAATGAAAGTATCTATCATATTGGTTGCTATGGGCGACTAAACCAGTTTTCCTTTACACCAGTTTTGATAAATCTCCTCCATTGTGTCCATGGCATAGTGACTGCACTGTTTTATCACTACCGATGCGATGGACACAATGGGGGACATTTATCAATAATGGCGTAATTTGCGCCAATAAAATACTGACAATACAAATCAGAAGTGGTGATTTATTTCACCTCTCATCAAAAGGCACACACCGCTTGTAAAATGTGACTTTTTTTTAAATATAAACCTGATTATCCACCTATTTCTCTCTATTTGTGACATTTTAACACCAATAGCACTAAAATGCAACTTTTTTAAACCAAAATGTGCCATTTCAGCATTTCGGCCACCCCCTGCCAGACCACACCTGAGACTTTTGACGCATATTTGCGACATTTCCAGTGGTAAATTGCGGCTTCTGTCTCAGACTCGGGACATTTTTGCTATTGTTTTGTTTTTGTTGAATGTCCATTTACTGACAAAATCCTGCTGTTTAGCTCATTTATGAGATAAAAATAAATGCGTCCTGTGTTAATACTTACCTACCACTTGTTCCCACGACGAGTTCTTTTCATAAATGCGACTTTTTGACAAAAAGTGGCATCTTTATTCTATAAATGTAACATTTTTATACAAAAAAACACCACATCAGCTGGCTTAATTGTCCGTAACAACTTGAGGCATTTCTGCTGATAAGAAGATAATAAATGATGCGTAATATGCGCCAATTTGATAGCTCCGCCCACTTTGACATTTTTAACTCCTTTCTGCCGTGATGCATTCTTTATGGTGAAAATTCTGGAGAAAACAATTGATATATTTGGTGCAAATTAAAATGCCATTCTTTTTGGCGCATTTTACGCCATCATTCTGGTGCAACATGCCTAGTAAATGTCCCCAAGTGTCACTACGTTTTAGTAAACAAAAGTTAATAAAAACAAAAATACTAAAAAGAATAGGCTAAAATAAGTCCTATGGAACTGCCTACTGCATTGCTCTGCTATATACCACATTCCCATAGAAGTAATTTAAGCATTGTTCACGATTGCTGCTTGATCCCCCAGCAGTCGTACATTTATCACTTATCCTGTGGATAGGTGATAAATATTGGTAATCAGAAAACACTTTTAACATATTTAATCCCTTTAGGCTTCATGACGTATATATCCATGATGAACAAGGACCAGTGTGTGTTCCATGACTGATATATTGGTCATGGTGATCTCTCAGGTAATAATAATAATATGTATTTATATAGCGCCACCATATTCCGCAGCGCTTTACAAATTCATAGGATTCATGTACAAAACAAAAGTAACTGGCTAATATACAACTTAAAACACTAGGAGTCAGGGACCTGCTCGCAAGAGCTGACAATCTTCTGCTGCTGTACTCGTGAGGTCAGCATTAGATGAACAGCTGTTACACACACCTGTGTCCTGCGGCAACTTTAGATGCCATGGTCAACAGTGACCACAGCATCTAAGTGGTTAGACCAAGCGAAGGGGTTCCCTCTTTTAGCCCCCAACCCCCTTTCCCCAGGTGCTGAGGGGATGTCATTGTGGCCACAGGCTTAGGCCTCTTTCACACGACCGTATGGCTTTTTCATTGTTTTGCGGTCCGTTTTTCACGGATCCGTTTTTTGTTTCCGTTCCGTTTTTCTGTTCCGTTTTTCTGTATGGCATATACAGTATACAGTAATTATATAGAAAAAATTGGGCTGGGCATAAAATTTTCAATAGATGGTTCCGCAAAAACGGAACGGATACGGAAGACATACGGACCCATTGACTTGAATGGAGCCACGGAACGTGATTTGTGGGCAATAATAGGACATGTTCTTTCTTTCAACGGAACAGAAATACGGAAACGGAATGCATACGGAGTACATTCAGTTTTTTTTGCGGAACCATTGAAATGAATGGTTCCGTATACAGACCGTATACGGAACGCAAAAAACGGCCAGTAAACAGAAAAAAAAAATCGGTTGTGTGCAGGAGGCCTTAGCAGTATCCTCCAAGTCTAAGGAAGCTTTTCAGTCTCTGCTTAAGGCAACGTCTAATAGCCTGCCTGTCGGTGTGAAGCTGACAAACATAATACATAATGGATCGTGATAAAAAAAAAGGTTTAATAAAATGGCAAAAAATTTTTAATAATCACCTTTTTTCTTACACAAAAAACAGGACATAAATTTATAGTTCAGGTCTTATTATGTTCATTTTTTATCTTCACCAAACTGTGAACACAAATAAAATGTGCTCCAAAATGGTCCCAATGTAAACATCAACTCATGCTGCAAAAAAACAAGCCCTGACGCTGCTCTGTTAACCTAATAATAAAAAGGTTATGGCTCTTGGAACAAGATTTCCCCCCTCCCCCCCCCCAAAAAAAGCGATATTGTGCAAAAGTAGTAAAACTTAAAAAAATTATATAAATTTGCTGAGACCGATCACGTGAACAGAGGTCTTGTGCCTTGGTATGAAAGAGTGGCAGGTCATGTATCTCTGCTGCTGCTGCTCCATTCATTCTCTATGGGAGTGCCAGAAATAGCCGAGCGCTGTACTATTTTTGGGAGCTTAGGAGTCCTGGCTATACATTAGCATGCAGCACACAGACTGTTTGCCTGTTTGCAGGTTTACTGTGGGGAGTAGAAAGATAGAAATTACAGACTCAAAATCAGCATCTTTTCCCCTATCCAGATTCTCTTTAAATGTGTTCTCCAGCAACCTTGCCCTAGAATGTGAGCAGGACTGGTTTCCTCCCCTTGCGGAGCTGCGTAGAGGGTCAGGGGGCGGGGCCTCCCTACACTGCTCTACCATAGATGGTAATTAGGGATGAGCGAATTGACTTCGGATGAAACATCCGAAGTCGATTCGCATAAAATTTCGTTCTAATACTGTACAGAGCAGGAGCTCCGTACAGTTTTAGAATGTATTAGCTCCGATGAGCCGAAGTTATTGCTTTGCGAAGTCTCGCGAGACTTTGCGCAATAACTCCAGAAATTAATTTGTACTGTAAAAAAACATTTCACCAACTTGGGTTCCGTTCCAAGTGGTACCTTGGAACCGACCCCAAGTCGGGAAATGTTTTTTTACAGTATAAATTAATTTCTGAAGTTATTATGTAAAGTATTAACTTCGGCTCATCAGAGCCAATACATTCTAATACTGTACAGAGCTCCTGCTCCGTACAGTATTAGAACGAAATTTTATGAGAATCGACTTCGGATGTTTCATCCGAAGTAGATTTGCTCATCTCTAATGGTAATGACGTCATCATGCCTACAATATTCCATCATGGCTGAGCAGCCTGACAGGAACACTTACCAATATGTAGTTAATGCAAGTGCTGGAGTGTAATGTGCAGTGAGGCTCTCCCCCTGCCTACATTCTAGGACAGGTTGCTGGCAGCCATTTTAGATAATTCCTGGGGAAACCCTTTAAACTAATATGTGCTAGTAGCATCTGTGCTTATTTCTCACCAATGGGGCTGCCCAGCCAATTAGAATGATCTTCTCCTTATTGAGATCCTGTGACTACCATTCACTAGTGTATTGGTTATTATAGTGGCCTGTACCTAGCTGTGTGTGACCCTGGATATTGACTGACTGTGTGATCAATTAAACACCTATATGCATCCACTGGATTTCTACGTAGCGACCACAGAGATTAGGACCCCTGTGTTGCGCTTGACTTCTGCCTAGTTTGACCCTGCTTGACAACTATAAGATTTCTTATTGCTGCTAGCAGCCATCTTCTCCATAACTTCCTTCTCCTTGGTTTGTATATAAGCTAACCAGAAAATCAGCTACTGGTCAACTAACACCCAGTGAAGTCCTGGGGAAAGTAGAACTTAGACCTGAGAAAAGGGGGCACTATAGGAAAAACTTGTGGCCGATTTCACTTTTTCTCTGGGTAACCTAAAACTAGGAGCATAACAAATCTGTAAGGTGAAGGCTTTCCAAGAAAGTAGTGTAGTCCTACAGAAACACGGATGAATTAGGTTTTACCTGGCTAAACTGGTACGGATACATGCTTGATTTATTTCTGGTGACATAGGGAAAGGTATTGAAATAAGGCTTTAAAAAGCCATCATCTTATTATAGACATAATTTCCTTTTCGTTGGGAGAAGAACAGTACTTATTACTGAAAGAGCTGTAATCAAGGCTCAGAAAGTGGCGGCACGAGTCATAAAAGTGTGATTTTATGCACAATTTTACCGTTACTTGACATTTTCACATGCTTGAAGTGCCCACACAGGTAACAATTTTAAGCATTTTATTTCAACGAGGCTTTTAAAATATTCTCCATTGAATAATATGAGTATACACAGAATTTATTTAATATGATGCTATCATGCATTTTACCATTTTTATCTTTGTATTTTATTATCATTCTGAGATAAAGTTTACAGTGCTGTAGGGTTAAAATAATTATACTTTAAGAATCTCTTTAAGAAGCAATTGCTTTATACACACACTCAGATTAGGAATTCCTTCACTATTCTGTGCTTATCCAAGAGTGACTATGGGGGTAATGATCATTTTCCATGGGCAGTTGTCTGCACAGATTGACAATGTAGGAAGTGAAAACGTCATCCTGCCTGGCCCTGTCAATCATAGTAGAGATTGCTCTCTCTGCAATTGCCGCGCTGAGTCTCAAGATGTAACAGCAACGCCCCCATTGCTCCTAGAGGCTCATTTGCATACATTAAAACATATTTTTTTTTCTGATCAACACGGGCACATATGAACATGGGACCAACACAGGTGCCTTTAGCTGCCAAACACACATGCAACAGATCAGACAGTTTCAAAGGTACAAATCTGCTGACAGATGCTCTTTAAGCATCTCGATGATCAGCACCATAGTCAATGGCAATTCATGGATGGCCAGAGTCTTCCAAAGGGTGAGCAAGTTTTTGTACCGACTCTTCATTTTGGGTAATAATGAGGGTCCTGATTTGGGTACACCCTTCTATCACACTCATTTGCACTGCACTAGAAGGGCATATGGATAGGGGTTGTATAGTTCAGACTGGTCATTAGCTATGAATGGCACAATTGTTATGGTACACAGTGCTAAATTCCATCCTTATCAAATAACTGTATGTTTGAGATGGTCATTGGTACTTACTTGTACATTTTGATCTTGACTATTGGACATTAGATGTTTAGTAGATCTGTTTTTGAACAGATCCCAACCAGTCCTGATGGATCCCATTGACTACATGGAGTCTGCCAGGATTCTGTTGGGTTTCCATTCATTTTGACAAAAATATTTTTCCACATAATGCACTGTTCTTGCTGTCAGAAATGCTGAAATCCCCGGTCTAAAACCAATATGGCTAATGTAAGCTGGGCCTGAAAGCTCCAGTGATGTGAAAGAATTTTGATTTTGTAAATTAAGACAGTTTATTACACAGTGGTATGGATTTAATAATGTGATGTTACATAGAATTAATGAATAACAGGCTGTCCCTTTTTACTGTTCCTTCTAGTCGACTCAAGTGTGGAAACACTTCCAATGTTTATGGCAAGCCACAGCGCAACAGACATAGTGAACAGGAATGGTCCAGTTAGTCCTCCAAACTCTTTGAACTTGCGGTCCTCTCACAATGAATTACTAAATTCAGATGTAAAACACACTGAAACAAAAAGTGATACACCTCCAAAATGCCGAAAAAAATACGCACTGACCAATATTCAGGCAGCTATGGGCTTGTCTGACGCAGCAGCACAACCCCTTTTGTCAAATGGTTCCTCAAATATCAAACTGGTGAAGAATGGAGAGAACCAGTTGCGTAAAGCTGCCGAACAAGGACAGGATCTAAACAAGAATGTTAGTTTAGAAGATGGCGTGAACAGGCTTTCAGAAAAACTAGAAGGCAAAGATGAAGATGATCCTGAAAGCTCTGAAGTTCTTCCTCTACTTCCAAGAAGAACCAAGAGTTTCCTTAATTATTATTCCGATCTTGAAACTTCTAAAGACCTTGAGCAGAGTCTAACTAATGGCCATTCAGTGAAGGAAGAGGAAAACTCCATATGGATCACTGGCCAAGGTCCTGGCGTTATTACCAATGGAGAAGTGCTGCTGTCAAAACAGAACAAGACTCCAAGTCCTGAGGATAGTCTTGTGCTGACAGTATCATCTAGTCCCGAAACTAAGAAAGACCATCCAAAGACTGGTGCAAAGACAGACTGCGCCTTGCATCGCATACAAAACCTAGCTCCCAGTGATGAAGATGCAAGTTGGACCACCTTGTCCCAAGATAGTGCTTCACCAACAAGTCCTGATGAGACAGGTAAGCCTGAAAATTGCATGTTCTGTTTTGTAAAATGATCTCTGGACACTCATTTGCATGGTTTGGAAATTTTATCAGGAAAGAATAGATACTTAAATTCCATTTCATGTATAGATGGTCTTTGTAATTAAACATACCATAAGAAGTACCATTCAAATCAAGTCCGTGTAATTTAGTGGGTTAGGCCAACCATGGTGGAATTTTTCTTCTGTGGATCTCATCACAAATCTATGGTAAATCCACAATGATTCCACAGCGGAACCTGCAGATTGTGCTACAGATTCCTTGCTGATTTCACCCCTATACATGTGGATGGCATTTATTTTTCAAAACCCCCACCCACATATATTGTAATGTGATTTTTGGTGCGGGCTCCACCACAAATCCCCAGCAAATGCATCACATTTGAACACCTGTAAAGCACAGGCAGGTATTCAGAGTACATACCATAAAGGAAGACCATGTGGCTGCTATGGGGGCCCATACTAGTTTAGCTGCATCCCTTATTTTAATGAGTGCTCAGATCTTGTGCAAGAATCCCCCTCCACAGACGGTACATTCATAGGTGAGGGGAACAGAAATGGGGGAAAACAAGCACCAAACCCTGCTGCGGTGGATAGTGGGGTATGACCGTGATAACCAGCACCATTAGAGGGTCACATATCGAGGATTAGAATGTACAACCCTAAGGCAGATACTTATGTGTCATGTATTTTTTTGCCATTAATTTAAACAAAATCGTGTCTAAAAAGGCTTTCTCCAGTGTGTGTAGCAAGCGGATATGAAGAAGGTACAGTTTGGAGATTATGCAGGAATGCCCTGCACTAACTGTACTAATAAAAGCCACAATTTATGAGCTGTTACAGATCTGACATTTCCTAGAAGCCTCATAGTAGCGAGGAGCCAGTATAAATCAGTGTTAAGCTCTTATCAAAACTGAAGAATTTGGTATGATAGGAATTTTTCATTTTCACTAATGTGAAATAGCCGTTTTACCTCGGGCTACAGAGTGATAGCAGCAAGCAAAATAGTCAGAGATCTCAAACAAGTGAGTGCCTGTCCTCAGACTGAAGATGTAACAGGGCCTGAATATTGTTGTTCCCATCCTCCATGCTCGACTCCAGCAGCCTCCTGATATAAGCTGTAGTTTCATTTATATGGAGAAGATTAGAATTATCCTTCACCTGACACAAGGCTTGTCATTGTCACTGCAAACAACAGAGAGACTGCAAGCGGTATGCTGCACAATGTAATCATGTCTTGAGCCCAGTGTAAAATACTGCGGTATGCTTAGAGGGATAGGTAGATATCAGATAGATAAAAAGATAGATAGACACATAGATATGGGTTAGTGCACACAGTGATGTCACGCTATATCACTAAATATGGAGAATGCACAGTCATGTCACAATACAGGAATAAGGGGGATTATTAGTTCTCCTTATAGAGAACACCTAGTTCAGTGTAAGGAGTCTTGTATTGCCTATCAGTGATGGTCAGTTCGCAGTGTTCGCCAGCGAACACATGCTGGCTGCCATCTTTAGTAAGGTAGACTCACCCATCCGGCGATACAAAGGTAAGCCCTTACCAGTGCCTGTGCTGGGAGCTGGTCTGAAATCAAATGCAGTCACCCGGAGCAGGCAGTTCCGAGAACAGCCGCCAGGGGCCTTCTCGGAACTGCCTGCTCCCAGTGACCGCATTTGGCACAGGCACAGGTAAGGGCTTACCTGTGCATCGCCGGACGGGTGAGTCTACATTACTAAAGATGGCAGCCCGCATGTGTTCGCTGGCGAACTGACCATCACTGTTGCTTATACACTCACCTAAAGAATTATTAGGAACACCTGTCCTATTTCTCATTAATGCGATTATCTAGTCAACCAATCACATGGCAGTTGCTTCAATGCAGGTAGGGTTGTGGTCCTGGTCAAGACAATCTCCTGAACTCCAAACTGAATGTCAGAATGGGAAAGAAAGGTGGGCTACAACAGCAGAAGACCCCACCGGGTACCACTCATCTCCACTACAAATAGGAAAAAGAGGCTACAATTTGCACGAGCTCACCAAAATTGGACTGTTCAAGACTGGAAAAATGTTGCCTGGTCTGATGAGTCTCGATTTCTGTTGAGACATTGAAATGGTAGAGTCCGAATTTGGCGTAAACAGAATGAGAACATGTATCCATCATGCCTTGTTACCAGGCATGATGTGCAGGCTGGTGGTGGTGGTGTAATGGTGTGGGGGATGTTTTCTGGGCACACTTTAGGCCCCTTAGTGCCAATTGGCCATCGTTTAAATGCCACGGGCTACCTGAGCATTGTTTCTGACCATGTCCATCCCTTCATGACCACCATGTACCCATCCTCTGATGGCTACTTCCAGCAGGATAATGCACCATGTCACAAAGCTCGAATCATTTCAAATTGGTTTCTTGAACATGACAATGAGTTCACTGTACTAAAATGGCCCCCACAGTCACCAGATCTCAACCCAATACAGCATCTTTGGGATGTGGTGGAACGGGAGCTTCGTGCCCTGGATGTGCATCCCTCAAATCTCCATCAACTGCAAGATGCTATCCTATCAATATGGGCCAACATTTCTAAAGAATGCTATCAGCACCTTGTTGAATCAATGCCACGTAGAATTAAGGCAGTTTTGAAGGCAAAAGGGGGTCCAACACCGTATTAGTATGGTGTTCCTAATAATTCTTTAGGTGAGTGTATAGTGGCTATGTAACAGTGATATACAGTATGAAAAACAGAATAGTTGTGGCTCTCACCAGGCTTTGTACACACGGGAAGCACGGATTGTGCTGGGAACCAAGCGCCGACATCCAAATACTGTATAGCAAAAAAAGTACAGCCCTCCAGCCTCCATACAGCCACAGCTGTCACTGTATGGAAGCTGGAGGTCTGTGTTTTTTTTTTTTGCTGTAGTGATATACAGTACCTCCATACAGTGACCAAATAACAGCTACATGCATAAAGTAACCTTATATGCAGGGGCGGACTGGGCCGGGGGGCAGGGGGGCAATTGCCCCCCGGGCCTCTCTGTCAGCTCATTGTCCCGGCCGGCTGGGCCGGAATGATATGTGACTGTCTGCAGCCTGCAGAGGGAGACAGGGAGAGGGGGAGGCGTGCGGCCGGCAGCCTATCAGAGAGGCCGCTGGATCGGCGCAGGTGACGCGATGACGTCATCGCGCCGCCTGACTGAGCCGCTGCGCGGCCGTAAAGTAAGGACATCGACAGCAGCGCTGGAGGCGGGACAGGAGTATTTCAGTGAAGGTGCTGGAGGTAGGAGGTAAGTATAAGTCTGACTGGCTTTTTTTCCTTTTTCTCATTTCTGTCACTGATAGGGGGCCCTATCTGGCTACTGGCACATTATAGGGGGGGGTGGGGCCCTATCTGGCTACTGGCACATTATAAGGGGCCCCTATCTGGCTACTGGCACATTATAGGGGGGCCCTATCTGGCTACTGGCACATTATAGGGGGGCCCTCTCTGGCTACTGGCACATTATAGTGGGGGGGCCTATGGCTACTGGCACATTATAGGGAGGGGGCTATGGCTACTGGCACATTATAGGGGGGGCTTCGACTACTGGCACATTATAGGGGGGGCCCTATATGGCTACTGGCACATTATAGGGGGGCCCTATCTGGCTACTGGCACATTATAGGGGGGCTATGGCTACTGGCACATTATATAGGGGGGCTATGGGTACTGGCACATTATAGGGGGGCCTATGGCTACTGGCACATTATATGGTGGGGCTATGGGTACTGGCACATTATATGGGGGGCTATGGGTACTGGCACATTATATGGGGGGGCTATGGCTACTGGCACATTATATCGACCATGCCGATCTGAGGTTAATAGAGGCTGGAGGATCTGATGGGAAGCTGATCTGAAGCTAATTGAGACTGGGGTGGTCTTATCTGACACTGATGGAGGATGAGGGGTCTGACCTAAGGCTGATGGAGCTTGGAGGTCTGATTTTGGGGTTTGATCTGAGGTTTAATGAAGAATGGGAGTCTAATTTAGGGGTCTGATGAGCAGGGGCGGACTGGGCCGGGGGGCAGGGGGGCAATTGCCCCCCGGGCCTCTCTGTCAGCTCATTGTCCCGGCCGGCTGGGCCGGAATGATATGTGACTGTCTGCAGCCTGCAGAGGGAGACAGGGAGCGGGGGAGGCGTGCGGCCGGCAGCCTATCAGAGAGGCCGCTGGATCGGCGCAGGTGACGCGATGACGTCATCGCGCTGCCTGACTGAGCCGCTGCGCGGCCGTAAAGTAAGGACATCGACAGCAGCGCTGGAGGCGGGACGGGAGTATTTCAGTGAAGGTGCTGGAGGTAGGAGGTAAGTATAAGTCTGACTGGCTTTTTTTCCTTCTTTTTCTCATTTCTGTCACTGATAGGGGGCCCTATCTGGCTACTGGCACATTATAGGGGGGGGGGCCCTATCTGGCTACTGGCACATTATAAGGGGCCCCTATCTGGCTACTGGCACATTATAGGGGGGGCCCTATCTGGCTACTGGCACATTATAGGGGGGCCCTCTCTGGCTACTGACACATTATAGTGGGGGGGCCTATGGCTACTGGCACATTATAGGGGGGCTATGGCTACTGGCACATTATAGGGGGGGCTATGACTACTGGCACATTATAGGGGGGCCCTATATGGCTACTGGCACATTATAGGGGGGCCCTATCTGGCTACTGGCACATTATAGGGGGGCTATGGCTACTGGCACATTATATAGGGGGGCTATGGGTACTGGCACATTATAGGGGGGCCTATGGCTACTGGAACATTATATGGTGGGGCTATGGGTACTGGCACATTATATGGGGGGCTATGGGTACTGGCACATTATATGGGGGGGCTATGGCTACTGGCACATTATAGGGGGGCCTATGGCTACTGGCACATTATGGGGGGCCTATGGCTACTGGCACATTATAGAGGGGCCTATTGGCTACTGGCAGATTATAGGGGGGCCTATTGGCTACTGGCAGATTATAGGGGGCCTATTGGCTACTGGCACATTATAGGGGGCACTATGGGGACATTAGCTCAACTGGGGACATTACAAGGGTGTATTTTTGGCACTGTCTATTATAAGGAGAATTATTACTACTGGGGGGGGGGGGGCATTATGGTGGGCTTTATTACTCCCCCATGGTATGAGCCCCCTAGTAGCAGCACCAGCCTCTCCCTGCTCTGCTGTCCCTCTCCCCCTTCTCCAAATCCTTATTATGATATTTTTCTCATTAGGATAAAACACATCATCAACTCCGCCGAGCCCCCGGCCAAGTGTGGAGGTGTCCGAGATCCCCAAGGGTCAAGCCAAGTAATTGTAAGTTTTCATATGAAATATGTTTATGTTATACACACATAGCATATACCGTACCCCACAATATACAGTTTCTTCTGCAAAAGTCATCAGGTGTCATGGGGGGGGGGGGGGGGGACAGAGCAGCGCCCAGCGGGGAGGAGAGAATACACGGATGCAACACTGTATCAGCCAGAAAATGACACTTTCGGCATTATACCAAAAATGCCATTTTCGGCTGATATGTTTCGGCGGCTGATATATCGGCGCATCCTTAGTTTATTTTGTTTTGTAATTTTCTGTGTTGTAATTTACATGGCTGACGAAAGTGTCAAGGGGGGGTCAGGAGGAGGCAGGGGAAATGGGTAAGCAGGAGGGGGGCTCAGTGGGCCTCTGCGTGTTACTTGCCCCCTGGGCCAAAAGTTGCCAGTCAGCCCCTGCTTATATGCAATGTCTATATGATGCTACCATAAAATTAGTATTAAGATTGGTGGTAGGCATAAGACTGTGGTGCCAGGCCATGTGTAATGTCTCTTCAGCTGCTATGCCCTCTTCTACTGCACAGATCATACACCCCCTAATTCATCTCTGTGGGATGTATCATGTCATATTAGGGTTTTCTTTCAATGACATTGTATATGGTAAAACTAGGTGAAAGCCACTATGAAAGTGGTAATAGTGGCTATATCAGTTTTAAGCCATGTTTACTTAATAAAAAAAATAACCTATCTAAGAAAAGACTAGATTTAATTTTAAAAACTTTTCCTTTAAAATAACTGCCCTTTGAGGATGTAGGCCTGTCCATGAAGAAGTACCGGCAGAGGCTTTGTATTGTAAGTTTCTGTTTAACCTCAAGTTCATAATAGGTTAATAACTTTATTTATTTTAAACTTTAGAAAATTATAGTCAACCCTTAACCATATTTATCATTACTCAAACTATTACCCTGATCTCGCATCTCTGAAAGTTCAGCCCTCTTCTCTAAAAGCTGCTTCCTTCCTTCTTACCTTTGCTCTTGGATGCATGAAATGGACCGATGAGTTATTATTTCATCACGTGGTAGGTGCACTCGTGTCTTACTTTTCCTCTTGAGTCAAGGTATTCCATGGTGAGTGGCTGAAGATGACCGGCTTCAAAAAAGGAAAATGACTGAGTTTTGCATTACTTCATCAGACATTGTGAAGGTTTTTTCAAAGCTGGTCATCTTGTGCCTTTGATCCTGGGATATCTGGACCGAAGAGGAATGGTATGAAAAAGAAATGTGAGTGCACCTACGATGTGACATAGTAATAACTCATCGATCCATTTCATTCCTTGACTAGATGCTGCCTTCTTCATCAAAGCACAGTTCCCTGTTTAGTGAACCTACATTTGTAGAATGTCACATTCTTAGAAATGTGCAATATCGGCGGTGTAGCTTGAAGGTCTTCAGCTTAAGAAAATCTTGAGATAGATATTAAAAACGTCTGTCTTTGTTCTGGTCTGCAGCATCCGAGTTTTCCCTCGGTCACTGTGCCAGGCCAGCTCTTGGCATTGCTCTTAATGATATATTAGAAGAAAGGGAGGGACTATGAGATGAGAGGAGCACTCTCGCTAATAGAAGTCATCCACTAAATCAATTGAGTGCAGTGCTGCAATGCACCTTCAGCGAGAGGAAGGTTAGAAGCTGTGCGAACAAGTCTGATATGTTACTTCAATTGCCGCCCCGTGAAATGTGTGTTCACATTTAATAACTTTCTGTATACATTTGCATAAAGAATAATGGGCAAAGTGTGTAAATGTGGCGAGGCAAGCCAGGATGCATTTCACCTTTATTTCTTAATGGGTAAAGGAGGGGTCTGCAGTAGCCTTTTAGATTCATTAAATTACCCTTAGGACAATATAATTCTGTGTCCATCTGGAAGCAGAGATGTTAATATAGCGCCGCGATTGATGATCACTTACTCACGGCTTTGAATTTACTCCCTCCAAAGCTGACGTCCTAAACAGAATCGGTCAGGAAATACATCACTGTCTCTGGGAAATCAATTGAGCAGTGATGTGTTTGCACACAGGGCTATAATTTCTTTATTGCTCCTGTAGCCACTGTCTGGACAGCGAAGGCTGTCCTCCTTCTCGAGATCAACATGTGGCGTCTGCATAGTCTCCTTATTGTTGGAGAAGGTAACGAACTCCCCTTCATTAGCATCTTTCAATTCCTCCTCTCCAAAATCACCATATGCCTTGAGTACAATTAGAAACTGGCCGTCACACACCCATGCTCTTGGCAGTGTGACTTTTGGGGTCTACGGCTCTTCATGGATGGAAAGAATGAAGCTCATTGGAGCAACCTGTCCTGTAGCTAACAAAGGATGCTGATAACCGGACAGCTAGGATACCTGCAAAGAAAGGAATCTTGTAAGTACAACGTCTACTTGTTGCTCCTTATTGTGTGCACCGCGACAAACTTCTTGTGTAGTAGGTGGGCATGTATTGTGGTCTACATCAAAATTAATGCCACAGCTTTTGTGATTTTGTGCGGCAGGAGATTGCTGACTGGCAGGCAGGGTATTGATCCATTGTAAAGTTAATGCTGCCTATTCTTGAAGAGATCCATTTGTATCAGTGGCCTCACTTAGCCTTTTTTCCCCTCTTTTTAATGTTTCCATTTAAGTCACCATGTATTTATTATAGTCTGTTATTATTGTGAGTGCATTACATTGCTATGAGTTTTTTTCTATTTTATGGAAGTTTTGCATATGTATTATGATGGCATGGTTACTCATGGTACCTTTAGCACACTGGAGTTTGATTCGTTGCTTTACTTTATAACTATGCAGACACAGCGAAGATTTTCAGAGGTCTTTTGTTGGTGAAAAGACTAGAGAAGAACTCTGAAACCTCTACCCAAAGCTACATATAGGCCGGGTTTATATCTTTTCACGTGCTTTACATTTAATGAGGAACCGTCACCTCTCCTAACAATACTGTTTTGCTTAATACTTGTATTGTCCATGAAATTGCAATTCTGGAGAACCTCTTATTTGAATTTTGTGTCGTGTTATTCCTCCAGAATATTTATGAATAAATTGACACCTTGGTTTTACTTCTCTCCTTGTCAAAGGGGTATGTTCCTACACATCCTGGCACTGATTGGACAGTCTCAGGCTGTTTGTAGGAGCACACTCCCAACTGGGCACCCCCAGTTGTCAATTTATTCATACATTTCTAGCAGGAATAACATAAGAGCTGCACAAAACAGACCTGTAACTAAAACCAAAATCACCAAGTATGTCAACCACTTATATTTTTATTTTTGGTTAAAAAAAATCTGTTTTCAGTTATCTTAGGCTACTTTCACACTTGCGTTCGGTGCGAATCCGTCTGGTATCTGCACAGACGGATCCGCACCTATAATGCAAACGCTTAGATCCGTTCAGAACGGATCCGTTTGCATTACCATGACTTTACATTTTGACTTTACATTGAAAGTCAATGGGGGACGGATCCGTTTGAAAATTGAGCCATACTGTGTCAACTTCAAACGGATCCGTCCCCATTGACTTACATTGTAAGTCTGGACGGATTCGTTTGCCTCCGCACGGCCAGGCGGACACCCGAACGCTGCAAGCAGCGTTCAGGTGTCCGCCTGCGGAGCGGAGGACAGACGGAGCCATACTGATACATTCTGAGCGGATCCGCATCCACTCAGAATGCATTAGGGCTGGACGGATCCGTTTGGGGCCGCTTGTGAGAGCCTTCAAACGGAACTCACAAGCGGAGCCCCGAACGCAAGTGTGAAAGTAGCCTTAGGCTGCGTTCACACGGGCGAGATTTCCGCGCGGGTGCAATGCAGTAGGTGAACGTATTGCACCCACACTGAATCCTGACCCATTCATTTCAATGGGGCTGTGTACATGAGCGTTTTTTTTCACGCATCACTTCTGCAATGCTTTAAAATCGCAGCATGTTCTATATTCTGCGTTTTTCACGCAGCCCTGGCTCCATAGAAGTGAATGGGGCTGCGTTAATAACGCATTGCATCTACAAGCAAGTGCGGATGCAATGCGTTTTTCTCTGATGGTTGCTAGGAGATGTTGTTTGTAAACCTTCAGTTTTTTATCACGCGCGTGAAAAACGCATCAAAACGCATTGCACCCGCGCGGAAAAAACTGAACAACTAAACGCAATTGCAGACAAAACTGACTGAACTTGCTTGCAAAATGGTGCGAGTTTAACTGAACGCACCCTGAACGCATCCGGACCTAATCTGTCATGCTCGTGTGAACTCAGCCTTAGTTGTGTTTCTGAGTATTTCTACGTTTGCAACAGCTACAGGAGTTGTCACATGTCACGGTCAGACTTCTCAGTGGCAATTCTGCTTAATTATGCAGCAACGTGGGGGATAGGATGTATCCGGGTATAATTAGGGTAGGGGTTCCACAGTAACATGGTTGGGCATGACACCAAGATAGCTGTTGGCTGCCTATTTTCCATGAGAGCAAAGGACAACGTGCCCTATTCTTCTTTTACTAAACATCTGTCATTGGACAACCCAAAATCGATTACATGGTTGGCCGGTCCTGCAAAATCACAAAATCAGTAGGTTCGGCCTTTGTGCGTACAGGTGCATGGCCACATTAAAGGGTCACTGAGTTTTCATCAAACTTTTCATATGCCATAGAGACATATCAAAAATGTTGATCAGTTGGGGGACTGAGCGCTTTGATCCCCACCGATCACTAGAACAAGGAGAGAGAAGTGTTTGCATATCTTGCTTTCTCTACTCTCTGCAGGAAATGGAATTGAGTCAGACCCATAGACTTTCTGTTGAGTCCGTCTCACGTTGTCTCCAGGAGTGAGAGTGCACTATGTGAGCGTTTCTCCTCATTCTAGCGATCCGTGGGGGTCTCAGCACTCTGAGAATTTTAATATATCTCTTTGACGTATCAAAAGTATTATGAAAACTCAGTGACCCTGTAAGGAAGATTTAAGATTGAACAGCGCTCAATGACACTTTACTGGAGTTTTTTTTCCCCTAAGGCTACATGCACTCAACTGTATGTGTTGACATCCGTATACCATCCGTTTTTTTGGCGGATCCATTGTAACAATGCCTAAAACGGACAATAATAGGACATGTTCTATTTGTTTTGCGGGGCTACGGAACGGATATACTGATGTGCTGTCCGCATTTTTTGCGGACCCATTGAAATGAATGGGTCCGCATCCTATCCGCAAAAAAAATGGAACGGACACGGAAACAAACAACATTTGTGCGCATGAGGCCTAATTGTTACATAAAATTATGTTACATTCTGGTTAAGGATAAAAATCCACTGTAATAAGGAGACCTAATAATTTGTTGCTGCCTTTGTTTTTGAGATTATGCTGCAGTACTTGTATAGCTTTACGTAGATGCTGAATATTCAGTTTTTTAGTCTTTGATTCATTTTAATTTGCTTGAGTGCACAGAAAAAAGAGCTGTTCTCTAGTCTCGGCATGCGGGTGTTCTTGGCTTGGCTTCAGCTATTGATCAGGGTTTATTATAACAAAGCAAATTTCATTACTTTTACAGTAAGTGTGATTATTATCCTTGTGATTTGCATTGTGCTGTATAGTGGTTATAATTATGCGCACTACACTTCTAACCGAAAGGTGGTAGAACGACGGGGTTCATAAGCACAAACCGTGAATACTTTTCTACTTGAAATCAGGTTACTCCAATGTCTATACTGAATTTATCAATTTCAATTGTAGGATACAATGTAGAGGTGATTCTTCTCAGATACCTCCTTCAGTGTTTTGACATGCTCATGAAGGACCACCTCTATGGTCAGAGGGGCGAGTTGCCTCCCAATCCGACAGACCTATCCATCCATGTATTATATGTCGGACATTCATTTTAATGGCTGATGTATAATACTACATATCCCCTGCAGGAGAAACGTATTGTCTGAGTTGGCACCCCCCATCAATAACAGCAGATCGGTGGGGAGAAAGCCAAAAATGAGTCGTTTTTCTACTAGTTAACAAAATCCTGTGCAGTCTTCCCCTCTCCAGAGGGACAATTACCAAGCCCATGTGTCCTGGGTAGAAAGACCCACCACCATATTTTTTTATAGTTCCACCTCTCTGCGTATATTTTCCACCCAGCAATTTTCATTTATTATTCACTTACTTTCACAGTGTGATCACTACAGTCAATGTTCAGAAGCCTATTAGCTGGTTTCTGCAAATCAAGGCATGTGTATTTCAAGCTTATACATTTTATGTAGCTACCATTTTCTCATTTTTGTGTGGGTGCTATTTCTAACAACTAAAGGCCCTTTTACAAAGGTCAAAGATCGGTCAAGAAAACATGCCGAGTGATCAGCCATCAATTGAGCAAATGCTCGTTTGTCCTTGATCACAACTTTTTTGTGGCCATTAAAATAATTTGTAGGCAGCTCATCTCCCCATGTAAATAGGGAATGTGCTGCTGACAAACAGTGTCATTTTATGAGAGCAGGAATTTTTAAGAATGATCACAAGAGCAATTTTTCCTTCAAACCCCTCCCAAGAATTGCCAAAGTGACATTTTAAGGGGTTGTTCACCTCCAGGGTCCTTTCTGGCACCGCCCACCCCCACATGGCCATACTTGTGGAGGGAATCAGACGTACATGATCTCTGTAGCTGAGTCTTGGCTTCATCGCTCCCCCGAGGCTGCTTCAGCTTTCTGGTTTCCCTGAGTCAACATCCAGTTTGAGATGGGACAAGTGGCCGCTGCAGCTGATGGTTGGTCACAGCGGTGATGTATCCCCCATGTGTCATGTCATGTGTGGGACATGTCACCACTGCAGCCAGTCATTGGCTGCAGTGGCCACATGACCCGAGTCAAACAGATGTTGATGCAAGGAAACCGGAAAGTTGCAGCAGTTGCAGGGGAACAAAGAAGCCGGCACCCAGCAGAGGGATTGGGGAAGTATGATTTCCTCCTCAGGTAAGGCCATGTTAGGGGGCCTTCCCAAAAGGCCCATAGGACTGAACAACTGCTTTAAAGTAAATGACCACCAGTTAACTTCCTGTTGTGGAAAAAATTTCTGCCTTTGTAAGACCCTAAGTTAATGCTCAAATATATTGCAGTATTTGTAGACTTCCTAGTATAGACCTGTAGGCTATATGCACCTCTAACTTGGGGGAATATAACTTGTATGGGTCCTTCCCCACCCCTGCATTCTGTCAGCCTTGTGATGGCCATCAGAGCAATGTCCGCGTACTATACAATCACATGGTGTAGACAAAGCTTCATTTATTGTATTTGACACAGTTAATCGTTATATTAAGGATGTTTCCCTTTTTTCTTGGGATTTAGATGAAGCATCTTGCAGCTCAACTAACTGCAATTACTAAAGGAGCGAAGCCCTGCCTCATGTTTTATCGCCTTACGTTTCCGTTCTTGTATTGTTGTGTTCCATCGCTATCTTTAGTTGCTATTGTTTGTTCTTCTTCAAGCGTTTTTTTTTTCTTTTCTTTTTTTTGTACAAGCCTTCGTTGTACGAAATGCAGAAAAACAATCAGATTTCATAGATTGCTCCAGATTTGTTCTCTTTGTCTCCTGTAATTAAATATTGTATTTTTTTCAGGTTGCAGGCAGTCCTGCAGAGAGCTAATCATGTCCTTCCCTTCCCACGGGAGCCTGTATCCGCATTATGAAATTAACTGCTATGCTCTGAATGATATGAAGTCTCCATTAATAAGGAACATTTCCAAATGACTTTGTATTTTAACTGAGGCAAAAAAAGTTCTCATTGCAAGCTGTAAAACACAACTGCCTCCAACGAGGAAGAATATCGCTCTCATAAATATTCACTTGTTTTTTACATTTAGCGAAACCCAATTACTTTTATTTATACAGTTTTCTTGCAAACATTTCTCTAAAAGCTATTGTAAGGTGACTTTCCAGTGACCTTGCTGCACTAAACACTTGAATATTGAGAAACAGTAGCATATTTTCTTAAAGGGGTTTTCCAGAGAAAGACTTTAGCGATAAAGGTGTTTTCTGTGCTCCAGAAATTGCTGACCTGTCCTCAGGATAGGTAATCAGTATTAGACTGTCCAACACCCGTCACCCCCGCCAGTGACCTGTTTCCTGCAGCCTCTGTTGCCGAAACTAGATCTCGGAAAGGTGCAGAAAGCATAGTCCCATTCAAAGTGCGGTGGCCATGTTGAGGGTGCCAGATGGCAGCCCCCCATCAATTTGATATTGATGACCAATCTTTTAAGCAGTAAGACATGTCATAAAGGTCGGATCAGTGGTGGTCCCATACCATGTTGTCCAGGGAGTTGTGGTCACACATGAGTAGTCTTTGTCAACTGATATAGCTGAAAGTTATGGAATGTACCAGCTGAGTGCTCAGGGGATGTAGAATGGTCACACATGTATGGGCTACCAGTCTTTTGACCCATCAACCTAGTTATTGTGAGCATAAGGATCAAGCGTGTTGAAGTTGGACATATATGATTGTTCTTTTCCTATCATCTGTTGAGTCCCTCAAGAACATTAGATAATTGAGTATGGTAGAGCCTTATTCCGCTCTTCCTATGAAAAAACAAATGCACCCTAATCTAAGTTGACCATGCATGTTTATGATGGTCAGAAGTAGTAGCTGTCAGCAGGATTGTCTTATTTTTTTTCCCAAATATCCTCTTAAAGCATTCAGACGTACACAATAAAAGCATATCTTGGCATTCAGACAGCTTCTTAATTTCAATAGGTGCCACGTAATTCTTCATTTACCCATTGGGGGTGCTGCAGAGAAATTGAGCACAGGCACTTATGTTTCCCCACAGAAGATAGGTACAATCCTCAACCTCCTACAACCTCAAGTAGTATTGGAGATTTATGTGCATCAAAAGTATGTGCAACATATTCTTCAGTCACAATGTAGGAAATGCTAAATATGTTTACAAGGATCTAGCCTAAATTAATGGACGGTTTATCAGGTGAACGTCTAAGTCATTATTTATGGTTTTATGAGTTGGACAAGGTGACTTTAATGAAACGGTGTCTGATCTGAAGATACTGTGGTCAGTGCCATTGATCACTGGATATGCTCTGCACTGCACGTGTCCTTGAAGGAAATTCATGTAGGAAAGGAATCATTAGAATCTATACTATTATCTATCCCTCATTAAACACCACGATTGTTTACTACCAAGGTCATTATGGAGCTGGATAAGGTCCAGCAATGAGCAGTAACATTAACAAGGGCCAAGGAATTAGAAAACCCAGATGTGCTTGTGGTTAGTAGCTGACATAAAATATAAAAAGGATCTTGAAAATTACAATGGAAAAGAACACTGAGGACCCATTCACACTGCGTTTTTTAGAGCTCATTTTGGTGAGTTTTCTCATAAACAGCACCATAAAATTACTCCAGACAGCCTCCAATTCATTTCAGTGGGAAACAGTACTTGCTTTCTGGCATGGTTTCATACCGTGCTGGAAAAAGCAAACAGCATGCCCTATCTTGTTGATGCAGAATCTGCGCTTAATCTCCCAAAAACCCACTAGCAGAAAATTCGGTTTTGCACCTGACAAAAATGTCAAACAGCTCAAGAAAAGTGCAAAAAATGCACTTTTGAAATCAGCGCTGATTCCACTTTGATTCTTTGGGGGGCAAATTTTTTGAATCCTTCGTGTGAACGTACAAGAGTAAATGCCCTTTTCCAGAGGCAAATGCACAGGCAGTTATCGGTAATGAACTAAATATTGCCGATAATTGCCCTATTTTGAGAACGCAGCTGTAAAAATAGGTGAAGGCTATGCAAAACCATCAAATATAAATATGTTCAACTTGTTGAGCAAGAGCAGCAGGTTATAGAGCAGGCTGAACTAAGCAGACTGATATATAGTTTTATGTGAAAAGTTTTCTCACTTCAGCAAATGGCATTTATCATGTAGAGAAAGTTAATAAAAGGCGCTTGCTAATTGTCCATATTGCCTCCTTCGCTGGCTGGATTCATTTTTCCATCACATTGTACACTGCTCGTATCCAGAGGTTATGGCCACCCTGCAATCCAGCAGTGGTGGACATGCTCGCACACACTATAGGAAAAAGCTCCTGCCTCTCTGGTAACTGGAACCGTGGGAACATTTAATGTATAGGACTGTGCTTTTTTCCTATAGTGTGCAAGCACGACCACCACTGATGGATTGTAGGGTGGTCGTAACCCCTGGAAACGAGCAGTGTATAATGTGATGGAAAAATGAAACAGTATTGCTAACGCCTCCTAACGTGTATGTTATTTCAATGAGAAAAACCCTCTAACAGCAGCATATCTCCCAACGGAATTAAAGGACCAGACATTTTGAAATTGAAGGAGCAATGCAATCCAGCTCACCTCACTGGTGCTCGAGTAAGCCATATCTTTCCATCACCAACAATTAGAAATCTCAGCACTGCTCCAATAAGTATAAAATCCTTCTCTTTACTGGATAATAATCAGAAAATCAACTTCACGGCAATACAGTCCACACGCATGACTATCCAGATGATGTATTTCGGGACATGGCCTGGCTCTTACTCATAAACGCGTCAACCGCATAGTCATGCTGTTGTGCCGATATTCCCACATGTGGACTGTATTGCCGTGAAGTATGATTATTATCCAGTAAAGCAAAGGATTTTACACTTATTAGAGCGCTGCTGAGATTTGCTGCTTCATTTTTAAATTGAACATTTCCGATTGTCCTTCAAAACATCTGTCAAGGTGCTCAAGTACATTAGGTCATCTGGTCTGGTAGAGGCTTCATCCCCTGCTTAAAAGCAAAAAGACGTGTAGCATAAAAGGGGTTGTCCATGAATTAATTGTTAATCACCTATCCTCAGGATAGATCATCAATATCTGATCAGTGGGGTCTAACACCTGACACCGTTGCTGATCAGCTGTTCCTCTTCTGTCTGATTTGGCTGAGCTGATTCCCATTCAAGTGGGACCAAGCACAACCTTTGTACAATGTACTGTATATTGCTGTGCTTGGGATACTATGAAGAACCTGCAGTGCTTGTCTGAGTGCTGTGGCCCTTCAAATATCTAATTAGCAGGGTGCAATGAGTCAGACCCCCACTAATCTGATATTGATGACCTATCCTCAGGAGAGGTCTTCAAAATCTAAGTCCTGGAAAACTCATAAGAAATAGACCCAAGTTGGTAAACACTGTAGCTGACATTCTCTTCTGGTGACTGGTATGGGGACAGAGCCTGGGCCAGCCAATGGATCCACTTGTGGGCCAATCTGACTCTGACAAAGAATGTCTACTAAGGATATAGCAAAAATAGCAACTTATAACAAAAAAGATGTATCCTACCTTACCTGAAATGAAAAATATGTTTAAGTTTTAGTATTAGCTAAATGTTTGAGGCTAGTGTCTGGCAAGCTGTTCTGGTAGAGTTCTCCAGATCTGGCATTGCTGGATACTGCCTGCCGGACCCCATTGACCATAATAGGGTCCAGCAGAGATCCGACCACTACCCAGCAAATATGCACACGGTCGATTTCCAGCATACTCTGCCGCTTCTGCCAGCCAAATCACCCTAGCTTGAAAAAGACTTTGGTGTTGAAACGTTGCTATCTTTTTCGGTGTTAATAAACACAAGATTGGACTGGGAGTGCTGCGGTTTTTCATATCTTCTTTATCTAGATCACCCAGCCATAGATGGGAAAGTAGCCGAGGACTTGAACAACCCCTTTAAACCAAGTTTAAAAGGCTTTACAGTATAAATTTAATAATGTAATTAAACTTCCAGGCCCATAATCATTTACAAATCTAGCACTGGTCAAAAACCATTCAAGGGGCTTCTTTTTCCAGCAAATCTCATATCCCCACCTGGTGACTTGTATTGCCTCAAGAACTTTAGCACAAATACATTATTCAAAAATGGAAATTTGCAAGTCGTGTTATCATAAACTGATACAACGTACTTAGCTACATAATCATTTTTAATACAATGTGAAATCCCTAATTTTTGTCTAAGCATGGAAATTTACATATACAGGTTTATGGGCAGGGCTAAAACGTACTAGACGTGGGTAAGGCATGCCAAACCTGACCTATGGCTGAGTTGTGCCGGGAGCCATGTGCGTGGGTAGGCCTGAAGAGGGCAAAAAGACAAGTACACTCCATTGGGGAGAACCTGTTTATTCGTATGCTTCCAGTTTATGTACTATAACGCCAATGACTGAAAAGCCTGAGATATCTCCCTGTGTGGGTTCGGAATATATCTGTTGAAGCATGATGACCGCCAACGCCCCATGGAACGGATGACATGGGCAGGGACCTGGTGTTGTGACGCAGATGAAGCCGCCCCTATACGGAACGAATGACCCGAGATGGTACTTGGATCATATCCGAGGCCTGCCGCTAGGGAACGTATGTGGGACGTGAATTGGACGGATGAGAGGGGCTTGCCATTAAAGGGGAGGAGAGGACTATTAGGAGGAGTTGACTGTAACTGTGACAGCAGTTTATTTAGGATACGGACTGGGCACCATTTACTATGAGTGGGGAAATATTTAACCTCCGAGGGTGGCCCTGTCTGGTTTGTTTTGGTTAGAGGTAGGCTGAGTATGAAATGGTCGTTGTGCCACGCCAACTGGTCTTTGCGGAGGCAGCCTTGCCCCGGAGGGCTGCCGGTAAATTCCCCTGGCCGGAGAAAGCCATAGAAGCTTAAAAACATGGCCGCTTGTATTATCATGCTGGAAAAAGGCCCAAAAGGATGACCATCTAACGCAGAGGACAGATCCCTGAATAGCTCGGGAGACACCGGTTGTCTGCGGGGGGGAGTTTGTTTGACGGTTTTTTGGATTCCCCTGAGGGCCGCCTTGATGGCCTGGTTCGAAAATATGGAGGAACGACCCGGATTACTGAGCATGAAGTGGTGTTGAAGGCCTGCTAGATATAACTTGATGGAACTATGTGAGAGATTGAGTTGGGAATGACAGAAAGCTATGAACGCCAGTAAGTACAACGTTTCGTCATGGGCGCCCTGGGGGTGAAGGCGTCTGAACCTGTCGAAGGCTTTCAATCCGGCTCTATAATTCCTGGCCGTGTTTGGGGCTAGCGACTGGTTTATGAGGCTTTTCGCTGTCGAGATGAGTGACTCTAGTCCATCGTTAGAGTGTTGTGCGATGGGATTGAAGCACCCGTGGGATCTGCGTCGGGCATCTCCTGAAAAAACCCCGAAAATTTTGATCTAGACAGTGCATCTGCTGCTGTGTTACTAAGCCCCTGAATATGTTCCCCTGAAAAACGAAAGTTGAAGGAAAGGGACAGCCAAACTAACCTGCGTAACAGTGACATGATTTTTGGAGACTTAGCCCTTTGTTTGTCCAGGATGTCGACTAACGCCTGGCTATCCGTGACAAAAAGGACGGAGGAATTGGCCCACTGGTCACCCCAAACTTGGGCCGCTGCCACTATGGGATATAGTTCAATGAGGGGGGATGATTTTAATGCTTCTATATCGGATCTTATTTCTGGGGGCCATCTGCCCGCGAACCAATGATTGCCAAAGATAGCAGCGAACCCAACTGACCCTGCTGCGTCCGAAAAAATGATGGGCGAGCGTGAGGTTCGGGGAGGGATGAATAAAGAAATGCCGTTCCAGTTTGACAAAAAGGAATTCCACATGGATAGATCTGCTCTGGCGTGACTATCTAAAAAAATGGAGCTGTCCTGATCCTGAGCTTCGGGGAGGAGTTGCAGCATCCTTGACATGAATGCTTTCCCTTGCGGCATGACCCTGGTCGCAAAATTAAGCATCCCTAAAAGAGACTGGAGTTCGGTTTTGGTGATGGAGTTGCTTAGCACCGCTCTATTCATGGCTGACCGAATCTTGATTAATTTCTCAGAAGGGAGCCTGGCCTCCATGCGGACTGTGTCCAAGATAATGCCCAGAAAGGTGACTTGTGGAGCTGGCCCTTCTGTTTTGTTCTGAGCTAACGGGACCTGTAACTGACTAAATAACACCTTCAGAGTGTTTAATGCGGTTGGGAGGGGACGCTGTTTCTCAATAATCAAGAAGTCATCCAAGTAATGGATGACCATTGGCAAACCCCCGTGGTGAACCAATATCCAGTGAAGAGCTTGAGCTAGCTGATCAAAAAGCCAAGGACTGCTTTTGCAACCGAACGTGAGACGGTTGGCAAAATAAAACTTATTGGACCATCTGATGCCATAAAAACCCCAGAGCTGTGGCTGAATGGGCAGTAGCTTAAAGGCGTCAGCTATATCCGCTTTGGTGAGCCAAGAACCCTTGCCTGAGAGCAAAATGAGCTGGATTGCTTGATCAATGGAAGAGTATCTCATTGAGAATTCGTCTGAAGGGATCAGAGAATTCAGGCTAGGAGTGGACGAAGCATGTGGAGCAGACAAATCATAGATCAGACGTTTTTTATTAGATGACTGTTTTGATACAATACCGATGGGATTGATGCGCCAGTGTTGAAAGGGAACGTCGGAGAAGGGGCCTAGCAAGAAACCTTTGGCGACCTCTGCTAGGATCAATGTGTTAACTGCCTCTGGATCCTGACTGGCTGACATTAGGTTAGGACCCTCCCAGTTACTTTGGGGAAGAGAAATTAACCCTGTGTGAAACCCTTGGCGGAAACCGGATATCAGGGATTCAGTGAATGCTCGATCAGGGTGGTCGGCTAGGAGAATCGACAGTAGTTCGACATTGATGTCGGTTAGTCATGGTTGTTGTGAGGTTTTCCTAGGGCACGAGGAGCGAGGATGAGCTCTGAAACACAACGAGCAGATGTGCAAAGCCCGACATGCGTTGAAGGCACAGCTCCCCAGATTAAAGTTGTTGCACAACTGGCTTTTGCCGAGGTAAACTATGGGCCGGCCTAATTTGTCCACTGAACTGGAATTGCCCTGACTGCCGGAGGGGCCGGGCCATGGACCTTGTGGCGTGTTAAGACTGTAGTTTGGGCACCAATCCGTTGTATGAAATATAGACTGGCAGTTTGAGCAGGTGGGGGCCCTGAGTCCCGCAAAGTGCCGGCAGAATAGCTCAGTATCCATCTCCGCCCAATTGGTGACAAACTGGAACTGGGAGAGCGCTGCTGCTGCTTTGGCGGAGAAGGACCGGTGATAATCGTAGAATGCTGATCCACCATATTACTGGCCCAGGTCGGTGACCCGGTAAAGGTATCTATCCAATTCCTCCCTTCTGTCAGGCTGGGCTGAGCAGACCACATCCCTATAAACACTGAAGGCCAGGACAAATTCCGGGATGGACAGCTTCCTACTGAGACGTGCATCTTTGGCTTTCATGACTATTGATACGTCCCCACAGTTGATCACGCGGTTCTCTGCAACATCATGGGATGCAATGAGGATGGAAGCTAGGTTTATGTCCTTGCCTGCCACTATATCTTTTTGAGACTTTCTGGTAGGAAGTGGGATGGGACAATTTGGGGGGTAGGAATATTAATACCTTGGAGAGACTGTAGGGCGGCCGGAGTTGATACGGTGGCCTGGCTTTGGCCGGACGTTGAAGGCTGGACTTCCAGGACCTCAACTCTGGACTGGATGTCCGAGACTGAGTTGACTAACCCGTTGATGGAAGCTTGGAGCTGGGAAAGCGACAGCTGTATAGATGACAAGGAAGATTGTTCCTCGGAGGACCCAGCCTCAGACATCAGGATCCTATAAAGTTCCGCTTTCCTGGCTGATGATGGATACCGGATCCCTTTCCTGTTTAGCTCAGCAATTAGCTTTGGAATGGTCCAGTTGCGGAGAGATCTGTTGCTGCTGCGACCTGAGACTACTGAGCCTAAGGAAGACACATTGTCTTCTGTACCAGACAACTGGGACATCTTGGATCCGCTTTGGCTGAACCGAACTTGTGAAGAATGAATTGATCTGGATTGCCGCGGATAGAAAGGTCAACAATAAGAGCTAGGTGAGGAAAACATGGACTGAAATAAACAAGAACAGAACCTACCAATGCTAGGATCTTGTTGCGTGTATCTTACCTTGCAGAACTTTTGCCTACTTTGGATTTTATGACGGCTGGAGACACTCCTAGGAATCTGAGGGAAAATTTTTGTAAACTGAATAAACGTGGCTGTGAGAAGAGTGGGGACCGCGAGACCCCTACGAACGACCGGAAGGCTCGTGCCCGGCCTTGACAGACTCGGACGGGGTATGGTAGCCCCGATGTGACATGAGATGGGAGCCGCAATGGCTAACTTGAAGGAGCTGGATGTTGCCCAACGCCTGGTACGACCTAGGAACTCAAGAAGGACAAAATGACGTGACCTGCCATCAGACAGCTGAACCTTAACGATCCACGTAACCATGCCGATCTTGGCCGGACGAACTAGTTAACAAGGAACGCCAGATCCAGACTGAACGATATAGGTGACACCACGTTGAACGAACCTGAATGGACCCGAGACCTGTGCCATGGACTGGTCTGGCGGTCCATGTGCCGGGCGACAATGAACTGGGGCCTGGACGATCCAGGAAACGTGCCACACGTGATGGGCGCCTGGATGATTCCGGTAACATACAACAATTGCTTGGGGCTGGACGATCCAGGCAATTGATAGCGATAGGCCATGGCCTGGACGATCCAGGTGACGTACTGACAATGGCCTGAACCTGGATGATCCAGGTGACACACAATATTGAACCGGGCCTGGACGATCCAGGTAACGTATTTACACATGACAGGGCCTGGACGATCCAGGTGACATACAACAATGGCCTGATCCTGGACGATCCAGGTAACCGATAGCAATAGGCCATGGTCTGGACGATCCAGGTGACGTACCACAACGCACTGGGCCTGGACGATCCCGGTGACGTACAGACGATGGCCTAATCCTGGACGATCCAGGTGACATACAACATTGAACCGGGCCTGGACGATCCAGGTAACGTATTTACACATGACAGGGCCTGGACGATCCAGGTGACATACAACAATGGCCTAATCCTGGATGATCCAGGTAACCGATAGCAATAGGCCATGGCCTGGCCAATCCAGGTGACGTACCACCTCGCACTGGGCCTGGACGATCCAGGTGACGTACAGACAATGGCCTAATCCCGGACGATCTAGGCAACCGATGGCAATAGGCCATGGCCTGGACGGTCCGGTGACGTACCGCATTGCACTGAGCCTGGACGATCCAGGAGACGTACAGACGATGGCCTAATCCTGGACGATCCAGGTGACATACAACATTGAACCGGGCCTGGACGATCCAGGTAACGTATTTACACATAACGGGGCCTGGACGATCCAGGTAACATACAACAATGGCCCAATCCTGGACGAACCAGGTAACCGATAGCAACAGACCATGGCCTGGACGATCCAGGTGACATACAACATTGAACCGGGCCTGGACGATCCAGGTAACATACAACAATGGCCCAATCCTGGACGAACCAGGTAACCGACAGCAATAGACCATGGCCTGGACGATCCAGGTGACCTACAACATTGAACCGGGCCTGGACGATCCAGGTAACATAATTACACATAACGTGGCCTGGACGATCCAGGTAACATACAAGGAATGGCCTAATCCTGTACTGTCCAGGTACATTAAGGATGCCAGTAGACTGGACCAGCTGAGACGCCTGATGCCAGCCCTTGCCAGCCGTGATGGGAGTGACCCGATCTCTGCGTCTGGCAAGTGGTTGAGGAAAGGTTCAGCAGTGAGGCAGTGAGGCGCGCGCCACCTGTTCCTGACTCACTGCTATGCTCACGCTGTGCGAGGCGAGTTTCAGGCGTCTCCGGTGGGTAAGCGAGCGGCCCGATCTGCGCTCAGCAGGAAGTGGCTGGGGAGACAGCGGAAGCCGATGCGTTCCACCGTGGACCGCAAGCCGGAATGAGAGAGCGCAGCTGCCGGCCGCGCCGATGCGAAGTTAGCAGGACTTACTTGATGAGAAGGAACTTCTCTCCGGACGTACACCGAACAGCGAGACGCACCAGACACAAGTGAACTTGGAGGCCGGCTAGATGTGCTCTTCCTACAAAGTAAGTGAGACACACCGCCTGTGGGAAGGTATTGGAGGGAATATATAGGGAGCTACGCCCCGCCCACAAACACAGGCTGAAATCAGCCTTAATACGAAACTCAATACATTTTTATATTGTGCAAAGTCCATTTATTTCAGTAATGCAACTTAAAAGGTAAAACTAACATATGAGGTAGACTCATTACAGGCAAAGTGAGATATTTCAAGCCTTTATTTGTTATAATTTGGATGATTATGGCTTACAGCTTATGAAACCCCAAAGTCACAATTTTGAGGTCCCCTTTGCTCAGGGGGTGTGGATTAATTAGCTGACTAGAGTGTGACACTTTGAGCCTAGAATATTGAACCTTTTCACAAAATTCTAATTTTAAGCTGCATTAATGCAATTCCTTTTAATTTGCGTTACTGAAATAAATGGACTTTTGCACGATATTCAAATTTTTCGAGTTTCACCTGTATACCTGTTTTATAGGGCACTTTACATACTGCTCATAACTACCATAAACTATTTCATATTACGGAAGTCCCACTCAGCACCAATCTTGAAAAATGGCACGGTGATGGGAAGTTTACACAGCTTTGCATTTTCTATTGAACCCTCTGGTGCTCCTGCCAATGCTCTTCTGTATCAGTAGGATCTAATTTATAAGCCCTGCAGAGAGAGTTCACCTCAATTCTTGGGTTTGTCAGCCTGTGGATGTCATACCGTCCTTTGATTCTAATCATTGTAATTGAGTTGAGGACATGGCGTGTGCTTCCTGTAAACTACTTATTCCTTATACATGGCAGCATAAATTGAGTTGGTAGAGGGAGGGTGAATACCCTGAGAGACAGAGATTATCTGCCAGGACAATGATTGAGCGCTCCCAGCCTGATTGTATTCTGTTTGATATCTTAAATTGAAATGTGGATTTCATGAATGTCATACCGTACGGCCAAGAACATAGAGTAAGTGTTGTCGATATATTCTAATGCAGTAACCAGGGTAAGATTAAATGTAAAGATCCCTGGGGGTCTGCCTTCAGAATGAATAGCTCGCTGCTCTATGAAGGACCTGGATATAGATGTGATCAGGTCAATTTTGGAGGCAAGGTATGCTCTGGGACCCTCAGGGAGTCTGCCCAAGTTGCATGGCATTTTATTAGAATTTAGCTCTGTTGCAGTAGATTATATTATCATGATTCTTGGCTGTAAAGTCTTTATTTGATAGAAGTCTGAATTTCTCGGCAGACCTTTGTATTGCATGTTGCTTGCATTTACACATGTTGGATATATGCCTATTTGGGTGCTCTGGAAGACATATTTTATTGTAGATTTTTAATTTAGATCTCAAATAAATGTAGTTGATGCACAACTCAGGTGCCTTAAGAAAGTTCTCGGATTTACATATTAATGACCTATCCTCCGGATAGGTCATCAATACCAGATCTCCTGCGGTTCTATTCCCGCTGATCAGCCGTTTGTGAGCGACACTGCCTCCTCTCAGATCACCAAGCACAGCGCCGTACATTGTATAATGGCAGTACTTGGTATCGCAGCTCAGCCCCATTCACTTGAATGTGGCTGAGCTGTGCCTAGGCCACGTGACTGCCGAACGTGACATCACTGGCCTAAGAAGAGGACTAAGCGCTCACAGAGCACCTGACAATAGGTCATCAATATGTAAATCCCGGAGAACCCCTTTAATGGGGTTTTCCCATGTCAACATTTGTGGCATATCGCTAGGATATGCCGCAAATATCAGGTGCCGATCTCACCTCTGAGACCAAAGTGAAGGGAGGGCAGACGCGTAAGCATGGCCACCTCTCCATTCACATGACCTGGCTATTATTGGAACTCCCATACTGGAGAAGTAGCAACCCATACCTATCAGACATTTGTGGCAAATGTATGTATTTATTTTACGCACTTATATAGCGCTGCTATATTACACAGCGCATTACAGACATTAGCATCACACTGTCCCCAATGGAGCTTACAAACACGGGGAGAACATACAAACTCCATGCAGATGTTGTCCTTGGTCAGATTCAAACCTAGGACCCCAGTGCTGCAAGACACCAGTGCTAATTGTAGTGATACTGTGTATTTAACATCTTAAGCATCAAGATAACATCAGTTACATCTGTATATGTCAGGCTGACCTGTAAATAAATTGTTGTTCTTGGATTAAGAATAATTTTTTGTAACTAGAAATATTTAAAGGGAGCCTGACATCCACTTTATGCTGTCCTCACTCAGAGCAGCATAAAGTAGTGACAGCCGCGCTGATTTCATGAGCTAAAGGTAAGTGGTTACCAAGAACCAACATTATAATTCTACCTTAGAAGAGTCTGAGTTAGGCTACATTCACACGTCAGTATTTTTCTATAATCCGAATTTCGGTCCGTTTTTTTGCAGATCCGTTGTTCCTGAAAATGTTTCCGTATGTCACCCGTTTTTTGCGGATCCATTGACTTTGTATTGTACCAGGATCCGAATTTTGCGGAAAAGAATAGGACATGTTTTATATTTAAACGGACATGCGGAACGGAACAACGGAAACAGACAGCACACATTGTGCTGTCCGATTTTTTCCAGGACCCATTAAAAATGAATGGGTCCAGATCTGGTCCTGATCTGTTCCGCAAAAAAGGAACAGATCAGGAAAGAAAAAACGGACGTGTGAATGGACCCTTAGGCTACTTTCACACTTGCGTTCAGAGCGGATCCGTCTGGTGTCTGCACAGACGGATCCGCTCCTATAATGCAGACAATGGGATACGTTCAGAACGGATCCGTCTGCATTATAGTTTAGAAAAAATTCTAAGGCCCCTTTCACACCAGCGGGTTTTCAGCGTGGGTGCAATGCGTGACGTGAACACATAGCCCCCACACTGAATCTGGACCCATTAATTTCAATGGCGCTGTGCACATGAGCTGTGATTTTCCCGTATCAGGTCTGCGTTACGTGAAAATCGCAGCATTTTCTATATTCAGCGTTTTTAACGCAGCCCTGGCTCCATAGAAGTGAATGGGGCTTTAGTGAAAAACGCATTGCGTCCGGAAGCAAGTGCGGGTGCAATGCGTTTATCACTGATGGTTGCTAGGAGATGTTGTTTGTAAACCTTCAGTTTTTTTATCACACGCGTGAAAAACGCATCAAAACGCATTGCACCCGCGCAGAAAAAACTGAACAACTGAACGCAATCGCAGACAAAACTGACTGAACTTGCTTGCAAAATGGTGCGAGTTTTCACTGAACCCATCCGGAGCCGATCCGCCACGCTCGTGTGAGAGGGGCCTAAGTGTGAAAGTTGCTCAGACGGATCCGTCCAGACTTTACATTGAAAGTCAATGGGGGACTGATCCGTTTGAAATTGAGCCATATTGTGTCAACTTCAAACAGATC